>NW_026614683.1:0-138370 GCF_030052815.1 Hevea brasiliensis
GATTTTGGACATAGAATGAGCTTTTTATGATGGATGTCATATAAGTCAGGTTGCGATTTTGGAAGTAGAGGAGAAGTCTTTTATGATGATGTCTTTGCACTCCTCAATGAGAATTTTTAAAGATGTAACTTTACTTTCCCCAATAAGATGGTGGAGAATTTTCGAATTTTCGACTCTTTATTCTGCAATTAACAGTAATTCTTGTGTGCAGCCAGTGCCGGCCAATGATTCCCACGTATCTAGTATCCAAATAGCTGCATTGAGCTTTTTGTGGGGTTCTTTGACGAAGGAATTTCCCGGACCCACACATGGACTCAATCAATGACATGCTGTAAGCTAAAATAATACTCAGTTATGGTCTTTATGTAAAACTCCACGATAATATATTCCACTTACATGATTATCATGCCTAAAGTAATAAATTTTTTTTTATATGAAGTATCTTTGCGATGTATGAATTATATTTTTATTATTAAAAATAATTAAAAAAATATTATTTTAATATTACATTAATAAAAATTAATAATGTCAGATAAAATATTATATTTACTAATAAAGTGTTATTATAGATATCATTTTTGTCATAAAATAAACCTCAAATTTTAAAGTAAAATTAAGCTAAACATAGTCTTTTTTTATAATTTCTATTTTCTTTTTAATTCTACATTAACATCTTTATGTTTCAAATCAATACATTTTAATGAAAATAAAATAAAAAGTCATTCTTTATTAACGGTGTGAACCTCGAGATATATTTTATTACAAAATAAATAATAAATTTTAAAATAAAAAATAAAAAATCAGAAAATACCTTTTTATAATTTCTCCTTAAAAAAATGGCCACACTAATTAGTGATCATAAAGCAGCATTATATTTGTATGGCCTAAGACGCGGCAACCATAAAAGCGCAGAAAAAGGATATATTATGTATGAAGTACAGAAGCTTTCTTCTCCTCTAAGCTTTTCAATGCAACTTACATATAAAATAAGATTTTAGGTACCGTAGCCACTAAAACGGAAATTCTTGTTACCCAATAGGCTCTAGGTCCCTTACCCGTTGAAAACTGGACAACTGGACCAGATTGTTGTCAACGTAGATTCTAATATTCTAATATACCAACTTTTGAAATTCCATTTGTTTCTCTAAGGTCTGAACACAAAAAAGACCCCCATAAAATTAGAGAAGATGATGCCTGTGTTTGGCCACTTTCTCAGAGAGGAAAGAAAGTAAAAAAGGAAAAATAAAAATACGTAAATGTTACTTTTTTTTTTTTAAGATATTAGAAAGGAAAATATGAGATGAAAGTAATTTTTTAAATAATAAAATATCAATTTTATATTTATTATTTGAAATTAAAATAAATAATTATAAAAATAAAAAAAAGTAATCTTATTTATTTTTCATTTATTTTTTCTTTTAAATAAATAGAAAAATGAATAGTTACATTAATCCGTTTGTTTTTATTCACCCTTATTTACTTTTTTCTTAATTTTTCCTTAATTAAAAAAAAAGAGAGAAAATATTTTTATTTTCTTTTTTAAATTTTCTCCAATTCAAACATAATAAAAAAATATTAAGGAGTGAAAATATTAAAAGTCATTAAAAATTTTATACTTTCAATTCTTTATAATAAATTCAGAAAAGAAAAAAGACGTGTACAGAAACTTATTTGTCAAGTACACAGCGGAGTGATGGTAGGCCCAGCGGCATATGTTATATTTAAATAGAAAGTAAAAAGAAAAAAAAAAAAAAAGAATAATGGTTGGTTCTGTTTTAGTATATAATAATAATAATATCGACCAATCAGCAAAAGTCAGAAAAAGAGAGCAGCTAAAAGAGATTCTATTCGAAAAATCTTCACAGGTTTCCTGGAACCCAACAATAGGACTCTGTCTCTGTCCCGTCAATTGTTTGAAACAAAACGCACCGCATCTCGCACTCGGAGTCAGAGCCAGATGACTTAATGCTATGGTGCTCCACCACTGGCCTTGATTCTGGAGTTCTGTCAGATGTTCTTGCTGCTTCTGCTTTCTACCGAGGCAAACAATAGTTGAAAATTTTATTTTTTTAAATATATTAATTAGAAAATATTAAAAATTAATTTTAAATTAATTTTAATAAATTTTAATTATAAAATATTAAAATAATAAAATGATTTTTTAAATTATTTTTTGAATAATATTAAAAATAATATTTTTATTAAAAAAATAATTTTACCCTTTTAAAATTTTGTTCTAAATTTGAGAGGAATAGAGTAAAATAAATATTTTTTAAATTACAATTTTTAAAGTAAAAGTTTTTTATTTAAATAATTTCTAAAACTTTTTTATTATTTAAGAGAAAAAAATTTTAAAGGAAAAAAACTTTTCAACTTATTAATTTAGTGCATTGAAAAATATTTTTGAAAAATTTCTAAAAAATTTACTTTAAAAATTATAAATTCTCTAAATTTTAAAAAATAGATTAAAACGTTTTTAAAAATTTAATTTTCATCAAATACTTTAATCCTTATATTTTAGCATATTTCGTCAATGAAACAAATTAATGAAAGATTAAATAGTTTTAAATAAATTATTATCTCATTATTGAGTTTTACCATTGTTAATAATTTTATCTCGCTATTCTGTGAAAATATACTCCTCCATCTTATATAGATAGGTTCAGTTTTCCTTTTTAAATCATTTGATTATATAAAAAATGATGGAATTGTTGAATGCACGCTGCAAAGGAGCAACATTGTTCAAATGGGTTTCAAACAAATCTGTACATGTTTAGCCCTTGACGACTTGGCATTTATGTCTTACGAAGCCTGAATAAGCCTACTTTTGCATTCATTTGTCTGTATTTGTAGCCCAAACACGGATAAAATATCGCCATTATTCTTCTTAAATTATAATTAAAAACTTGCGTGTCATGGGTCATGAGCTGTAGATAAGTTGACCTGTATAATTAGATATTTATCATATGATGAGAGATCCCAGCCAAGAAATGGAGAAGGATCCACCACAGAAGGACATCTAGCTTTGCTCAGAGGGACTAGGGAGGTTGTAGAAAACATGATGACCAATATTTTTTGGATGAACACCCTGGACAGATCGCACAAGCTCAACAGCAGCTAACAAAGGTAGGCTACAGATCCTCACTCTTACCCTTCAAATTGCTATAAATTTTTAATCTTTCCTTCGTCTGCAGGGTCCTTCTGTTTTCTATCTTGTGTGTGTTGCAAAGATGTATATGTCTAGTTTTTTCTTTTCTATGGGATTTGGTTAAAATATATAAGTTGAACAACTGCCAAGTTTGGTAGTTTTCTGAGCATGAATTACAATGAATTTTTGATATACTTTCTAATTCAAAAGGGGCTTCAATAATGCAAGATTTTCACGAAATTTAAGTAGATGTTAATTAAGTTTTTTCTTTTTTTCCTTAATATAAGGCTAATCTTTCAGATTCAACATAGAATTATTTTATATCACAAATAAAGTTGTTTTCACAATTTCAATTATGAAAGCATTCATCTCTTAGTAGTATACTATAGTGTAATGTACTGGTGAAACCATACATATTATTTGCATCAGTGTAGTCAAAGTCCAAATGAATTTCTAAATCCAGCATATGCAAAGAAGCATAATCACTTTAAAAACCAGAAGTTTAATTAACAATGTCCTATACTAAGCATGGTCCACGGAAATTTAACAGAAATGAACATGGAGTTCAATACCACAAATGCAGTAATTTATTGAAAGAGCTAGAAATTTGAGTAGCAGCATCCTCTAATAGGTCCATTTGCGTTGATGCGGCATTGCTCCATAATTGGAAATTTCATACAGTATTCTCATTTGTGGGTTCACACCTGAAAAATATAATTTATAAAATTAAAGAAAGAGTATGCATGACTCTATAGACTAGCACACATATATAATAATTAAAACAAATTAGTTTTTTGTGTCGATTTAATGCAAACTAAAAACATTATAATTTTGAGAAAACTACACAATTGATGAAGATCATGTAACTGAGTTCAAAGAGAAAAGGAAAATAAGTGGCAACATAAATCCAATATTAACTTTTAAGTCATATTTCATACATTCTCAAAATTACATTCCATAGCCTAAAACACGAATTCATTATAAAATTCAAAATCATCACTTTAGGAGATTATTGCTCTAAAAATTCTTCCCAAATATTTAGGGACAAAAAGCCTTTATACCTAAGGCTGTATATTCATGAGAACTTATGTTATAGAAAACTTAACCAACCCCTAATTAATATCGTGTCAACAAATAGAACAATGCTTATAAAAGGAACTGCATAATGAGAATGGAGTAAAGGGAGTCAAGGAGAGAGGATTTGAGTACGTTAGCGAAGGAGAAGATTTTGAAACTGTTGTCTCCCCAATTGAAATGCTTGTGTAATTTTCATCCCTAATCATATCCATGGATGCATCAATAACCAGGAACTCATTTGTTATGCTAGAATATCAAATTTTGTTTTAGTTTAATTGTCCATGTTTGAACTTTTTTTTTTCCCATATTTAATTTCATTTGGTGTAAATAAAGAAAATTATAGCTAAATTGGGTAAGGGAGATAGAGTAGGGACAAAGGATTGAGCACCTTAGCGAAGGAGAAGGTTCTGAAACCGTTGTCTCCCCAACTCCTTCCATAATTGAGTTGTATGTGGAATTTTCATCTCTAATCATACCCATGAATGCATCAATTACTAGGAACTCATTTGTTATGCTACAATAACAAATTTTGTTTTAGCTTAATTGTCCATCTTCGAGCTTTTTTTTTTCATATTATAGCTCAATTGGGCAAAGGATTATGGGGTAGGGGTGTAACGGTCGGGCTCACACCACTAGAGGAATTGTTTGTTTTGGCCATAAGCCTCACAGTTTTGTCCTATAGGTGGAATTGAGAACTTTCCAGGAGGTCACCCATCCTAGGATTTCTCTCGAGCACGCTTAACCCTGGAGTTCTTCCAACTCTCCAGGCCATTCCACCAAAAGGTGCCTCTAGTGATCAATTCTCCTTTCTTATATATCATTACTTTTGAACCTAAGACTATCTTCGTGCTTTGCCGATGTGGAATTTGACTAAGGGACCTCCCCCCCCCCCCTTTGGGACTCAGCGTCCTCGCTGAGGTTTGCCTCACCATCGCCCAAGAGGACACGCGAGCGGCTCTGATATATAATGATATATAAGATGGTCTTGGGTTCAAAAAGTAATGATATATAAGATGGGGGAACTAATCACTAGAGACGCCTTTTGGTAGAATGGCCTAGAGAGTTGGAAGAACTCCAGGGTTTAGTGTGCTCGCTTGAGAGAAATCTTAGGATGGGTGACCTCATGGGAAGTTCTCCATTCCACCTATGGGACAAAACCGTAAGGCTTATAGCCAAAGCGGACAATTCCTCTAGTGGTGGGAGCAGACTGCTATAAGGAGAAAGGATTGAGCACATTAGCGAAGGATAAAATCCTAAAAGTGCTATCCCACCACCACCTCCCTCAATTGAGTTGCGTGTGGAATTTTCTTTCCTAATTATTGCCATAAATGAGTCAATTACTAGGAACTTATTTTTGTGAATCAATTACTAGGGAGTCATTTTATTTTGCTACATTTGTAATGACTCGAATTTTTAAAATATAAATTTCATATTTTTATATATAGTATTTTAATATTATTTTATATTATATATTTTTAAGTGTTATTTATAAATATATTTTAGAAATTATTTAATTGTCCAAATTTTAATTGAAATTGCTACTTTTATAAATTTATATTAAATCAATTATCAAAATATATTATTACATCATTGTCAATCTTGGTTCTAAGGTTTGATTAAATTGTTATTAATTTTATTATTATTATTATTATTAGATTTTCTTTATTGCTTAATTATATACAAAATTGCTTTTGGGACCCAATTGAAAAAGAATTTTTGGACTTAATTAAATAAACCTGAAAAGTTTGAGGATCAATCATGCAATTAAAAGTTAAAAAAAAAAAAAAAAAAACTGGCCTATCAGGAGGAAAGAGAAAAACTTCCTCTCCCCCCAACCCCATCTCTCGATCTCTCTCTCGCTCTCTCTTTCCCCCTTCCATTCTGCTTTTCCATCCACCCTTGCCGGCCAGAGATTGATGGCGACCACCCTCCCAGAAAGCAAGGCAAGGCACCGGCAACCCAGCAAGACCCATCGGCGATGAGAAAGGCCCATCGGACGATGAGAAAAGGGGAAGAAGATGCTTGCCTATGCACGATTTTTAAAGAAGGATTTCGGCGTCATTCGGCCATGGTTCCATCTTAGACCACTAACGTTTTGCTTCTTTTCCCCTTGGGCTTTCTTTTCCAACCAACAGCACCCTTTATGGTGGCCAAAATCACGAGAACCTAGGAGAGAGAAAATGGGTATGGTCGTGGCTTTTCGGCCACTTTTCTGGCAATTCAACCATCAGGTTGGTAATCCGAGACCACGTTGAACTCAGCACGGTGAAACCTTCGAGATGGGACTAGCCATGCTCCAATTGGATATCATTTCAAAAAGGCGATCATCGGACGATCCAGATCGCTTGATGAGATTTTTGAGCTTTTTCAATTCTCAAAAATTAAAAATAATTTTATGATAATTATTGACTATTTTTGAGCTTCATTTAAGTGCGATTAAATCGATGATAGCTCACCGGCATCCAAGATCGTATTTTCGGCCAGACCCGGTTGCTCGGGGGCTCATCCCAGAACATAGTCAATATTATAGTCGATCCTAACATTTTCAGATGTTTTGAATGCGTTCCAGGT
This sequence comes from Hevea brasiliensis, assembly GCF_030052815.1. NCBI lineage: Eukaryota > Viridiplantae > Streptophyta > Magnoliopsida > Malpighiales > Euphorbiaceae > Hevea > Hevea brasiliensis. Next base: position 6,797 of record NW_026614683.1, read on the forward strand.
GTCAGATTTGGCATAGGTAAATTCGAACTCTAAGTTATTCATTTTTTCCTAATATTGGGTTTAGAATAAAATTCATAAAATAATCGTGGATAGTAAAAAAATTGTGATTCCTTTTGCAATAGCCTTATAATATTGTTAAGGACCACGGGCTATAATTTTAAAATTTTTAGAGCTAGTTTGGATGATTTTGCAGAATATTATTTTTAAATATTATAGCTGAATTACCTGAATGCTTGAGTTTGGTCTGGTTTGGAGGGCCTAGGAGGAGCCATGTGATGTTGATAATATGTGGGCTTGAGGCTTGTGATATTAGAAGTATTATTTGAACTACTTTGTAGGTTGGGTAGATCTTAGGTACAAGAAAAATTCTGCCAAATTTTCGGCATAAATTAGGATGTCTTTGTCTCTTAAAGTTTTTAATTTGAAATAGCACTAATAAATTTACAATATAATTGTTTAGGTGATCAGGGTCAGCCATCTTCCTCTATTCACCACCACAATGATTCCGATTGTATTGTGAGTAGATATTGAGTTTACTTATAATTTCAATATTATTATACATACAAAGCATGCTCATACATTCACTTATAATTATATGTATATAGTTATTATAGGCAAGCTTTGTGTTGCATTATTATTATTTGATGAAATTGATGTGGGTGTCTCCTTGGGGTAATTTAGAGTGTAATGCGTGTGTCGACATACATGAGGTGTGGTCTTTGGATATGGGTAGGATTGGTAGATCAGCTTGAGCTAGTCTCGCTTAGAACCTGGTCTTTTTTGTGATAAGTCGAGGTGAGTACATCTTTGAGTTGATCTCGCTGGCAGAGATTGGAATTAAAAGAGCTGTGTAAGATATCAGCTCTCACACACACACACACACACACACACACATATATATATATTTGATTGATGTGACACACAAGTGTGTGAGTGCTCCAAATTATTCTCTATGTGAATATTATTTGAACTTGATTGAATATGTTGATATATACCGCATTTCATCCTTAAGGATGCATTAGCCCTAGATAGTTATAGAAATTGTATTTAAAATTAATATCTTACTCTATGAATCGAACGCTTACTCTTGTTTACCTTATTTTTTCAAGCTATAGGAGGGTCCCTTTTTGAGTATAACCTGTATTCTTTTTCGTAGGTTCAGTCAAAGAAGTTCCATTGTATTCTTCTTTTTCTTTATCTTCATTCTAGAATTTCGCATTTATCGGTAGTGTAATATTTATTTGAGTTTGAAATAATTAAACTTTGGGGTTGTAATATTATATATGTGACTGTGTGTGGGTATTTGAGATGGACTATTTTATGGATGAGAGAGCTAAGCTCCCGTTTGATTAATTTGTGATTGATTGAAGATAATAAGGGTGAGCTGAGCTCCTAATTTGATATATTTTGTATTTACAGATCGTATGAGCTAAAAATTCTCTGTTGGATAATCTAATTTATAGCTAGACTCTGTCTGTTTATTTTCTTGAAATTGGACTACAGTGATGGGCCTCATAGTTGGATTAGGGATAGTTAGGCTTACTACGGGCTTTGAAGCTCTTATGCTGACCCAAATCCTAGTGCCGGTCCGGCCCATAATTTGGGTTGTGACAGCATGAAACTTTATTTTTATTTTAATTGTCCATCTTCAAACCATCTTTTTTCCTTCTTTACTTATTTATTCTTTTCATCTTATTACATTGAGCAATAATTGGAATATAAAAATGAAAGTCAAGAAATTATGAATAGTAATGTGATAAGGCATGTTTGCATCACTATACGATATTGTCTTATTTTGCATATGGCAAATGATAATCCATAGTTAGGTGTAGTGAGTGTACATGTGATCAACCTTAATAATCTGTGAATGTAATAAAATTTGTTGTTAACAAGAATATACTTACCCATGTAATTCATTTGGTGTCTCGCTCCTGTAATATCTCATTGCATCTGCAAATAGCTTCTTCAAAGTTGTAGCTAGCTCATTGATGTGTGGCAATGCTTCACGTAGCAATTCACAAACCTTTGGGTGTGATTTCCATGCTTCCATTATAAACACAAATACCCATAAGCTTAGAAGTATCCAACCAAGTATGGGTACAAGATTGCACACAAGTAACGCAAATGCAATGAAGATCATCAGGAAAAGAGTCTTGCGAGCAATTGTTAGAGATTTGAGTCTCTAGTGTTGAGCTTACTATATTCAATTGAAAATAATATTAAAAATGAGCACTGTAACAACCACAAACACCTGCATGATCCAAGATAGGGGTTTCTCTGAAATGAGGGAGCTCAGCGTCTGAATGATAGATAACAACTCAACAACCCTGTTATAAAAAAAAATAAATAAATAAAACGAAAAAGAAAAAAAGAGAGATTAATCGAAGAATAGTTGAGGTGTGTGTGTGTGTGTGTATATATATATATATATATATATATATATATATTATGTTCTGTTGGTGTCTCACATTGGCTAATTACAAGGATTGAAGGAGAATATACAGTAAGGAAGAGCCAAACCAAATTGATTTAAGTCATTTCGGTGAAACCAATTTTGAGTTCAATAAATGAACCTTACCGATAGTTTTCAACGCTCTTTGGGTCACAAAATTTCACATGTTCTACTACTATATATTTCAAATGCTCATATAGTTTCAAAAGCTTACAATGTAGCACTTGCAAAAAACTGGATAGATAGTGATGTTTTCATGAAACTTGACTTTATTCTGCAATTACTGTTTTCTTTGAAAGATAATTGTTTGACTAATTCTGCCATTACATTTTTCCTTTGAATGCTGAGAGCAAAATTATATTAACCCTTTTTATTTTTTATATTTCGGTGGCGTAGGAAATATATGCAAATCATTCTAAACAAATTATGGATTAAATTTTAACTTTGTCTTTTTAAAAATTGAACCTATGACATTTATGACACAAGTCATTTTTTATCTTAAAGTTAATAGTGGACAAAAAAATTTAGAATCAAATTTGTCTAACTACAAAATTATACTATATATAAAATATTTTAAAATAATAAATTGAATTGATTATTTAAAGTTAAAAATAAATATATTTAAACTCCAATAATTATTATATACTTTCAATTTTATCTATGTAATTCATAAATTATTGTTTTTATTTCAATTGTGTTCAATTCATGTACATGCTTTATGTTAACTACAATGTGGTGTTGATATATAATGTGATATAAAAACTATAGACTTAAATAATATAATACCATTAATTTAAATGAACTCTTTATAATAGTAATATATAATCAATTTGAATCTAATTATGTGTTATGAGTATTCATTAAAATTAATTGCCTTATCAATAAAAAAAAAAAACAAAGACTAGACTAATCTATTCGGTCCTCTATGTACACGTGTGAAATCGCTATCCTATAATACGCTCGTGTGGATTTGCTAACCTATTAGATTGCTCACTTAGTCATACTCGCATGAATATACTAATTCCTCTTAAATGACTTGAGTTGGTTCCTCTCTATATACGAACGTGTGAATTTGCTGTCCTACGATACACTCGTGCGGATTTGCTAACCTGCTTGATTGATCTATTCTTTCCTCTCTACATACACTTGTGTGGATTTGATTAATCTGTTCGTTCCTCTCCATATACACGTGTGAATTTGCTATCCTACAGTACACTCGTGTGGATTTGATAACATACTCGATTGATCTATTCTTTCCTCTGTATATACAATACACTCGTGCGGATTCGTTGATTTTGCCAACCCACTTGACTACACTCGTGTGAATATGCTAAACTTTGGAAGAGACATTATTAATTTGTGGAAGGCTAAAGGGACCTTCTTTCCTCACTAAATTATTGACTTTTTTCCCATCCTGCTTCGTTAACATTTCTTGGTTGATTTAACATATATATGGCTTAAAGTGGAAAATTCTAAGTTAACATTTCTTCGTTAAATATTCCTCACTAAATTTTTGACCTTCGTTAACATTTCTTGGTTGATCCAATTTCAAGAAACCAATGACAGAATCCGACCATAAAGTGGACCTTTCAGCGGGAGTTTTGACTCACCCGGCACATAAACAAATATATCATCAATTGGGAGCTCGGCTCACCCTCCACATACTCATATCAACATAAAGATAAATGGGAGCTCGGCTCCTCATCCGATCCATCAAACATGCATATAATAATTTTACGAGTCCACATAACAATTTATATTCTGGACAGAATCATTTAAATATTTCTAACACATGCGGAAATTCTAGGAGTAATTAAAACTACAGATATTGATAAACAACTGCGAAGGAGAAAAGCGAGTTAAGTACAATAAAATCCTCCTGAGCTTTGAAAAAATATTGAGCAGAGTGGCGTTCGACTCAGAGAGTAAAATATCAATTTTAACCATAATCTCTATAACTATCTAAACTAATGCACCCTGTGGAGTGAAATGCAGCATCAGCAATAAATTCACATCATATCAGCAAAAAGGTAATTTGGAGCACTCACACACCCAGTAATATCAATCATAATATATGGGAGCTGATCCCCTACGACTCTCTTAAATCCAACAGTGCGTGAAGAACTCAAGCGGACTTTCGCTTAATAAACCAAATCGGGGCTCCGAAGAACTCAAGCCGTGACTACCCGAAGGATCGGGTCCCAATAAGATCTCAAGCGTGACTACCGCCCTATCCATAATCCACACCACATCACCGACGCCAACGCCGCTTTGCTCCAAATTACCACCACAACATCCATGGCACTTTAACAGTTATAAATGCATCAATAATAGTGCCTAGAGTTTAACTACATAAATAGATGCCTATAAGTGATGCTTGGGCATGCTTGAACATATAATAATTTATAAATTAAAATTAAAATTAATATTTTACTCACCGACTGGACAACGGTCATCATTTTGGTGGCGGTCAAGAGGAAGAAGGTCATTCTCACGACAATTACATTACAATTATTTAACACAATTGACTCAATACATCATGAAAGACCAAATACGTCCTAAGTCGTCTTGAAAATCCGTGAGTCTCCCCTATACCTCGACCTACCCAACTTTGCAAAGGGCTCAAAACACACTTCTATATTCACAATCCATATATCCACAGCTCAATCATATCACACAGACCCTCCTGGGCCCATCAAATCAGTCATCCATCACAATATGTAAAATTTCAATTTAGTCCTTATAATTGATCATTTTTGCAAAAAGCGCTTGAATAAGCTCTAAAAATTCTAAAACTTTGCCCCGCGGTCCTTAGCGATATTACTAGGCTATTGCAAAAAAAATCATAATTTTCTGAGCTACCACAAATATTTTATGGATTTTTAATCCTATTTAAGCACTAGAAAATTACGAAAAAGCAAGGTTGGGTTTACCTTTGTGATTCTAACTACGAGGAACGCTCGGGATGTCGACAATGGGGGTAGCCAAAACCTCGGTCCAATTGAGACTTTTTCCAGAAGTTGCATGCGTAGGAAATTCCTGCACGACCAAGCCGAATTTCTGCCAATTGAGGATACCTACACGAAGCCCACAACACGGGGGTTAGTACATAAATTTTTCAGAATTTTCTAAGCTCATTTAATGCTCGGAAAAATACTACGAAGTTCCGTGGGACCCACCGAAAAACGGTCTCGAAAAATTTTGAAATTTATATCCCCGCGAAGCTCTCAACGAGTGGAGCGCTCTGGTACTCTCGGTTTTCTCGTGGGGTTCACGGTTTGCGAGAAATCTAGCCCAAAAGTCGAAATGGGCTAAAAACTTCCCGGGCAAAAATTGGACAAACCGCTCGACGGATTTCGGTGTTCTTGGTGTCTATGGAAAGCTCTCGACGAGTAGATGGATTTAGACACAAGACCCGGTCGATTGAGGCCGGATCGGCGGATTTTGGGAAGTCAAGCGATCATTCGTCGCTCCACTTGAGCGTCGTTTTTGCGTTCGAGCGCGGCCGTGGTGGGATGGTTGAAAGGGCCGCCGTGGCGTGGGAGGAGGCGCGCGGCAAGGGAGAAGAGGAGGAGAGAAAAGAGAGAAAAGGGAGAGGGTCGGCCGAGGAGGAGGAAGAAAGAAGAAGAAGTCCGATTCGACTCCGATCCGACTCTGGTTCGATTAGTCGGTTCGATTCGGGATACAAAATTTTAAATTTTTACTGCCTCGGGACCAGCGAGGTCAAAAATTACAAAAATTTGAAAACTCGAGAAAATTCGTAGACTCCAAATATATTTTTAGTTTTGCCACGTGGTCTTTAAATAATTTTTTTAAAAATCATCAAAGTTTATATTTTTTTGAAAATCGAACCCAATTTTTAAAATTCGAAAAATCTCAAATAATTTCTTAAAATTTAAATAAAATTAAAATACCAATATTACTCATAAAATAATAAATTTAAAATTTTTGGGGTGTTACATTCTTCCCCCCTTACAGAAAATTCGTCCTCGAATTTTACACAAGGCAGAATAAAGTACAAGATTACACATTGAACAGATAAAGGGTACTTGCTACGCATGTCCCGTTCTAACTCCCAGTGCACTCTTCCAGTGACTCCTCCACAAAACCTTAACCATAGGGATCTGTTTTGATCTTAGGCGCTCTCACTTGGTAGTCCACTATGGCTCTGAGTTGCTCCTCAAATGTCAAGTTCTCTTTTAGCTCTATCACATCCGGCTGTAGTACATGAAAAGGATCTGGAATGTATTTCCTGAGCATGGAGATGTGAAATACAGGATGAACATGAGAAAGGTTGGGTGGTAGCTCCAATCGGTAGGCAACTGCTCCAACTCTATCAGTAACCTCAAAAAGTCCTATATACCGAGATGCCAACTTGCCCTTCTTTCCAAATCTCATGACTCCCATCATTGGAGAAACCTTCAGGAATACATAGCCTCGCAAACTCCACATCCCTCCGTCAGGGTTCGCATAACTCTTACGCCATGAAAATTTGTTTTCAATCGTTCCACGATTAAAGGAACTATCTCGAAGTGTCTTGCACTAGGTCTACATCATGAACCTTCGCTACTCCCATTTCCATACAACACAGAGAGACCTACACTTTCTTCCATATAGTGCATCATAGGGTGCTACTCTATGCTAGAATAGTAATCGTTGTTGTCATAAACTCCACCAAAGCTAGTGATCATCCCATTGACCTCCAAAATCCAAAACACTCATGCGAAGCATGTCTTCGATGTTTGGATTGTCCTTCAGATCGTCATGCATGCGAGGGTGAAAAGCAGTACTAAAGTTCAACTGTATGCCAAGTGCCTCCTGCAACTTTCTCCAAAATCGAGAAGTGAACTGGGGCCCTCTGTTAGATATTATGGAAGCCGGAACTCCATGCAATCTGACTATTTCTCGAATGTAGAGTCGGGCGTACTGTGCCACAGAATATGTAGTCTTCACAGGCAAAAAGTGAGCTGATTGGTTAGACGGTATACAATTACCCATATCGAATCATATCCTCGCGTGGTACGAGGCAACCTTGATCACAAAATCCATGGTAATCATTTCCCACTTCCATTCTCAGGATAGGAGCTCTTGCGACTTCCCCGACGGTCTCGATGTTCAAACTTCACCTTTCCGACAAGTCAAGCACTTGGACACAAAGTCTGCCATGTCTCTCTTCATGCCATTCCACCAGTAGCTATCTTTCACATCATGGTACATCTTGGTGGAACCGGGTGACAGCATGCTGTATAGTGTACCTCTCGCATGATTTCATTTCTGAGATTATCCACATCAGGCACACATATCCTAGAACCTTGCACTAGGGCGCCATCATTGGCAAATCCAAACTCACCACCTTCACCCTGCTGTACTCTTTCTATGATCTTCATCAATTGTTGGTCTCTGTGCTGGGAAACTCAAACTCTGTCTCTCAAGTCTGGCCTCACTGAAAAATAAGCCAACAATACCCCCTCATCTGACAGATCTAGGATTAAACCTTGATCCATCAACTCATGTACTTCTGAATCAACGGTCTTTTATTTCTTTGAAATGTGCGCCAAGCGCGGAAGATTTTCTGCTCAAAGCATCTGCTACTACATTGGCCTTCCCAGGGTGGTACTGGATGGTGCAATCATAGTCTTTCAGAAGCTTCATCCATCTCCTCTGTCTCAAGTTTAAGTCCCTCTGTTGGAAGATGTACTTCAAACTCTTGTGGTCGGTGTATATCTCGCACACTTCACCATACAGGTAGTGTCTCTAGATTTTTAGTGCAAAGACTACAGCCGCCATTTCCAAATCATGGGTGGGGTAGTTCTGCTCATGCCTCTTTAGTAGATAGTGATGTTTTCATGAAACTTAAACTTGGCTTTATTATGAAATACTGCCGTCTTTGAAATATAATTGTTGATGCTGCCATTTGACTGCTGAGAGCAAAATTATAATAACCCTTTTTATTTTTTATATTTCATTTTCGGTGGCGTAGGAAATATATGCAAACCATTCTAAACAAATTATGGATTAAATTTTAACTTTGTCTTTTTAAAAATTGAAACTATGACATTTATGACACAAGTCATTTTTTATCTTAAAGTTAATAGTTGACAAAAAAATTTAGAATCAAATTTGTCTAACTGCAAAATTATACTATATATAAAATATTTTAAAATAATAAATTGAATTGATTGTTTAAAGTTAAAAATAAATATATTTGAACTCCAATAATTATTATATACTTTCAATTTTATCTATGTAATTCATAAATTATTGTTTTTATTTCAATTGTGTTCAATTCATGTACATGCTTTATGTTAACTACGATGTGGTGTTGATATATAATTGTGATATAAAAACTATAGACTTAAATAATATAATACCATTAATTTAAATGAACTCTTTATAATAGTAATATATAATCAATTTGAATCTAATTATGTGTTATGAGTATTCATTAAAATCAATTGCCTTATCAATAAAACAAAAATGACTTGACTAATCTATTCGGTCCTCTCTATATACAAGTGTAAATTCGCTACTAGATTGATCTATTCTCTCTCTACATGCAATACACTCCTGCTACCCACGTGTGAATACACTAACCTTTTGGAAGAGATATTAATTTGTGGAAGGTTAAAGGGACCTTCCTTCCTCGCTATATTTTGGTCTTTCTTTTTCCATCCTGCTTTGTTAACTTTTCTTGGATGATTTTTTAGATTTTTTTTTAAGCAAGAAATTTTATTAATAGAGAAGGAACGTAGAAGGTGCAGCTCCTTGCAATTTCCAACTCAAAAGACATTCCCCTGAGACACCAACCTAGAGGAACCAACACCAACTAGCCCAAAAAATAAAAAGAATTGTGGATTACATGTAAATTAAGGTGAGAGATGCAAAATAATAATAATAAATAATAAATAAATAATTATGATGGTATTAGTATTAACAATAAATAAATAAAAATAAAAAATAAGTAATTATGATTATATTATTTTAAGTATAATAAATTACATTAAGTGATTATTATTCTATTATATTAAATTCTTTTATATTACTAAATAATATAATTAAATATATAATCACGATTATATTATAACTTTAATTATATCATATCTAAAGGAAGTGAAGAGGATGGAATCGTTGAATGCACACTGCAAAGGGGAAACATTTTTCAAATGGGTTTCAAACAAATCTGTACATATTATAGCGCTTGACGGCTTTGACCCATTTTAAGCCCAAAACTAAATTAGCTGAATAAGCCCACTTTTCCATTTATTTGTTTGTATTTGTAGCCCAAATATATAATATGAATTATCACCCTTATTTCTCGGAGTCTTCTTATTCTCCTAAACAGATAATAAAGAATTGTCATTAGTCATGAGCTGTAAGTTGACCTGTGTAAATTATTTATGATATGATGAGAGAACCTAGCCAAGAAATGGAGACGGAATCCACCGTAGAAGGAGATCTCTTAGCTCTACTCAATGAAACAACTAGGGAGGTCGTAGAAAATATGGTGACCAACATCTTCTGGATCTGTTTGAGATCTCACAAGCTCGAGAGATAACAAGGTAGGCTCAGATCCTCACTCTTACCCTTCAATTTGCTAAAAATTTTGAATTTTTCCTTTACTGTGATGTCATACCTTTCTCTCTTGTGTATTGCAAGTATGCATAGCTCTAGCTTTTCCTGAGCATGAATTACAATGAATTTTGGATACATCTTCTAATTCAAAAGGGGCTTCAATAATGCAAGGTTTTCCTGAGTTTTAATTGGATATTAATTAAATTTTTTTTAGCAACTTTCTCTCTCTCTCTCTCTCTCTCTCTCTTTTCCTCTATATGGCTAATCTTTCAAATTCAACATAGAATTATTTTATATCACAATTATAGTTGTTTTCACAATTTCAATTATGAAAGCATTCATCTTGTACTAGTATACTATAGTGTAATGTATTGGTGAAATTATATTTTTATTTGTATCAGTGCAGTCAAAATCCAAATGAATTCTTTCAAAAACAAAAATCCAAATGAATTTCTAAATCAACATTTATCAAAGCATATATTCACTTTTAAGAACCATAAATTTAATTAGCAACGTACTATAATAAGTATAGTCCATGGAAATTTAAATGTGAATCCATAAAGTGTGAGATGGTCATATTTGGGTTGTAGACTAACTATTATTAAAAAGGTTAAAACTGATCATTCTCCCTCAAGTGGAATCATTTCTCCTCATAATACCTTGAAATTTGATGCGATGATAATATCAAGAAAGGCGGAACCTTGACACTTGAATTGAATGGGCTCGATCTACTCTGATGCCATATTACTAACTTGTATTAAACGGATGGAGGTGAATAAATGAGTTGAGACAAAAGTTCATAAAGTATGAGATGAACATGCTTGGACTTGAACCAATCGTTGATAAAATGTTAGAACTAGCCAATTAGTTAGCTAAACCCACCCTTTTAAGCCCTTTAAATTTCTTATGCTTTTTCAATATGGAACTCGTAACCTCGCTGTATTCCACAGGTTTTCAACAAGTTTTTTTAATAAAATTATATTTTTTTCCTTGATATTTAGTTTATTATATTATATTCAACAACTATATTAAAATTATTGGTATAAAAAAAATAAACGTGTTAAATTTTATAATGCAAATAACTCGTAAAATATTTGAAACAATTAAATATAATTGACATTATATTAAATGACTGATAGATTTGGCGATCATTAATTAATTACTTTCTATTATTATATGTAATTATAGCAAAATAATACAATTATTTAAAATAAATTGATCATAATAAATTAATTTTTTTTAAATTAAAAAAAATGCAAGAGAAGTAAAATAAAGGGAAATCATATATTACACAGAAGAGAAATCAAAGTTGGTGTGAAAATTATAAAAGAAGAGAATGTTATATAAATTAAATAAATTAAAACTATGTAGTATTGATGGTTGTGGGTTTTGAATTTTAAAGCTTTAAAATTCATTCTCAATCACTCTTTATTTCTTTTCATCTTAAATCTATAAAATAAACTATGTTTTCTCTCTAAATATTAAAGTTAGAAACTGATTACTTACCAAAGCATACATTAAAATTCTTTAGATGATGTAGGAAGAAAATAAATAGCTAAATAAAATATAGTTATCAAGCATCCCATTTAAAGTAAAAAATAAAAATAAAAAAAAAATAAATTATGATAAAAAAGTAAAACAAAAATTATTTGATTAATCCATGATGCAACCAGTACAATTCCTTTTTAATCTTTTATTGTTTTAATATGTGATGATGCTTTATATGTTTATTTATTAAATATTGTAAAAGTAATATTATAATGATTAAATATTATGTATGGCACTACTTGGATATTAAGTATAAATAATGATCACCGGTGCTGGGCTTGCTAATTCAGCCAAACTTGCCCTCTCCCATTTCCACCTTTGTGTCTGTCTCTCTTAGCCGATTTCGCTGAAATGAAACTCACTGTTAAGACTCTCAAAAGCAGGAGCAGCCATTTCAGGCCACCGATACAGTATTGAATAGCTCATCTGTATATTTTTGTATGCTAAAAGCAATCTCTCAGCTTTTTCTGATGTTGACTCTTGCTCAGTAGCTCTTGGTTATCCACTGCAGCAGATTGTTCTTCCCTGATCGTCTTACAACTATTTCTTTTGTTGTTTTGCTTTTCTTTTAGTTTCGAGTATGTTCAGTTTTGTTCCTTTAGTTTGCAGTGTATTCTTGGTGTGTTGGTTTTGTAACTTTCAAGTTTTTTTCAATTAGCATGATACACGCCTAAATTAAGTATAATTGGTTTTGTCTGTTGACTTGAGTTAGCTGGATGTTCTCATACTAAATTTTTCATAAATTGATTAACTGATTTGATTTTCCATTTCCAAGTGGTGGATCCATGTTATTAATGAGGGATCAATTGATCCTATTTTTTTAAATTACTTATATATATATATATATATATATATATATATATATATATATATATATATATTGATGCTTTTAAATTTAAGCATTGAGTTATTTTTTCTGTTGAAAAATATATTTTTATAATGAGAAATTAGTTTATTTTTATTTTTATTAAAAAATTTTAATATATATTTAATTAAATTAACTTATAATATAGTGTGAGTTGGTAAGAAGATTTTTTAGGGTATTAGACTTCGTGGAGCACAATTTTAAAAGCATTTTTTTATAAAATTTTATTATATTTTTATATATTAATCTCAAAATTTTTTTTTCTAAATCCACCATTATCTACTTCTTTAAAAAAAAATACAGATAAAAATGAATAAAATAAGAACAAATTATTATATTTCATTTTCTTTCCCATTGTTTGGAATATATAATTTTACAAGAATTCAATTTTGTTGATTTATTTTTTTTTATCAATTTTATAGTTGAAATTAAAGGATTAAATTTTTTTAATTTAAAAAAAAATTTACTTTTAAATAAATAAAAATTAAGCATGATTGTATGAGAATTCAATTAAATTATTTTTTTTTTTACAAATGATTTAATCCAAACAAAGCCTTTAATTTTTAGTGTCTTAGCAATTTTTCCTTTTAAATATTTTATTTATCACTTTTTCATTTGAAATTTAAAAAGCTTAATTGGCAGATTTTTTTTTTTCAGAGTATATAAATTGTTATTAATAATTGTTTGAAATAAGAGCAGCTTAATCAGAGGTTTGTTTTGAATTTCTTGAAAATTTTTTGGAAGCATGGCTATTTTTGTTGTACCCGGTTGGAGTTTTTTTTTTTTTTTTTAATTTTTTTTCTCCCTTCTCTCTACATTTGTGGATTTTTTGCATTCGTTTTATTTTGTTTGGAGCTTCAATTGGGGGTATAAAATTTTTAGTTACCAATAACCCATTTGTCTTTCTAGATCTTCCCTTATATTTCACTCCAATGTCCGATCCTCTCTCTACAACCAATTGCTAAAATGGTCTATTTTTAGTTTCTTTACTGTGTTTTCTTTCTTTATTAGACAGTTTCTCATTGGGTAGTCCTAACACACAAACTTATTACAAAATTCATGATAATCACTTTAGGAGATTATTGCTATAAAAATTGTCGCCACATATTTAGGGACAAAAGGCCTCTATAACTAATGTTATGTGTTCTTGAGAACTAACATTATAGAAAACTTAACCAAATCCCTAATTAATACCTTGTTAATAAATCTATTGATCGGCTATCGTATCGTGTTCTTTCAAGAGTTTTCACTTAATATGATTTATTCTGAGTTGGTTATATCAGGGTGGTCTAATGACCAGAATACAGCTAGACGTTGTATATATATTAAGTTTTTCTTAAATATTTTTCAATAAAATTCTGCTCATAAAAAAAAAAATCTTGTCAATAAATAGAACAACACTTGTAAAAGGCAACTACATAATGAGAATGAAGTAGAGAAAGAGGATTTGGTACCTTAGTGAAGGAGAATCTACAGAAACTGTGCTGTCCAACTCCTTCCACAATTGAGTTGTGTGTAGAATTTTCATCCTTAATTATAGCCATGGTTGCATCACTAACTAGGAACTCATTTGTTATGCTACATCAAATTTTTGTTTTAATTTAAAATTCCATCTTCGAACTTTTTTTTCTATTTTTGCTTACCCAGACAATTCATTTGGTATAAACAAAGAAAATTATAGCTTAATTGGGTAGGGAATTATAGACATTGGAAAGAGGATTGAGTACCTTAGCAAAGAGAAGGTTCTGAAACTGTTATCCCTCACCTCCTTCATCAGTTGAGTTGTGTGTGGGATTTACATCCCTAATCATAGCCATGGATACATCATCAATATTCTAGGAGCTCATTTTCTTATGCAACATCAAATATTGTTTTAGTTTAATTGTCCATCTTCGAACTTTCTTTTTTCCTTTTTTTACTTATTTCTTCTTTCCATTTTATTACATTGTGGAACAATTGGTATAAAAATGAGTCAATAAACTATAAAAAGTAATGTAATAGAGGTATGTACGATCTTGTCTGGTTTTGCACGTGGCAAATGGTAATCCATAGTTAAGGGTATGGAGTGTAAATGCTATGATATCATGTACAATAGTGTGCATCAGACAGAATTACGTGTATATAGTACAAAGTGATAGAGTATGGCAACGACAAGGATATAGACAACGATAAGATTTACATGACTATAGGATATGCATTCCTAGTACAACAGTATCTTGACATTATCTCCAATATGATCAACACTCACAATGTGTGAATGGGATCAACACTAATTATCTATGCTATTGTATAGATGGCTAGAGTAACCACAAGCCCTTAATCCTAATTCAGCAAATGGAACAGCAACTGAAAATGCATAAAATAACAAAAACAAGAGACACAGAGAGAGAAAGCAACTGCATAATGAAAGTAGATTAGATCAGGAGTTTAAAGGGAAATTCTTATCTAGATCTCATCCATTATAGATTTAAAATATAAGCATATGAAACTCATGTATTTAATAGGTAGTCTCATCATATATATACATATTTTTGTGTCTTGAATCTATAGTGATTCAGATCTAGAAAATGAAAATCCCTAACTCATGTTCCTGGTGAAAGTGCAAAAGGGATATGTATGAATAACGAGGAACTCATTGGGATATGTGCTTACTCAGGCAAGTCATTTGGTGGCTCGTTCCTTGTGTGTAGCACAACAGTTCTGGCCTCCTCAATTTGTGGATTATATCTTCAGCTAGCTTCTTCAAGTGTTGAAATGCTTTATGAAGCAATTTACACAAGTCTTGATACAAGTCCCATGCTGCCCATATAAACGCACAGACCCATAGGTTCAGAAGTAACCTACCAAAATTGGGAACAAGGATCCACACAAGTTGCACAATAGCAAGAGAGCCGATCAGGAAACGAGTATTGCCCACACTTGTTTTGTAATTTGAATCACAACTTTTCAGTTTATCCTCAATTATCGATGCTACTATATATATGACTAGAGTAATCACAATCATCTGCATTATGGTACCATGTGTCTCAAATGGATTTTTCACTAAGATGAGGGAAAACAGCATCTGAAGGAAAGAGGTCATCATCTCATTAGCTACCCTGTTATTAGCCATAAAAAGATATACTTGAGTTATTTTCATTAGCCAATCTACTCAAAAAAAAAAAAAAAAAAAAAAAAAGAAAGAAAGAAAGAAAAAAAACAAAATCAACAAAGCTAGGGTTTGTCGTTTGCCCGTTTATTCTACTTGTTTTTTTTTTTTTGGTAAGTATGAAGTTTCATTTCACTTTTTGTTCTCAAAAATAAACAAACACGGGAGGCATCAGGTACGAGCAAAAAGAAAATTGAAAAATATCCCAAAAACCTCATATCAAATCTCCCCTTTTGTATTTTTTAGTAGCAAATGGCAGCAAAGTAGTTCCTACCAGAACAAGCATGATTTTGTGCCATAGTCAACAGAAAGACGCTCCTAGAGAAGTGATCCAAGACCAGAACCAGAACCACCTCCAACAGCATTGAACACCAAGAATCCTTGGAGGCCAGTGCAGTTGTCAGCAAGCTTTCTGATACGGTCCAAGCAAAGATCAACAATCTCTTTCCCAATAGTATAGTAGCCGCGTGCAAAGTTGTTGGCAGCATCTTGAGTTGCTCTGGGTGGAAGAGCTGGCGAAAAGTTTGTCCTCACTTCATCAGTAACAGTGGGCTCAAGATCAACAAACACAGCTCGAGGGACGTGCTTACCTGCACCAGTTTCGCTGAAAAAGGAGCTCAAAGCATCGTCCCCTCCACCGACGGTCTTGTCACTTGGCATCTGGCCATCAGGCTGAACGCCATGCTCGAGGCAGTACAGTTCCCAGCAAGCATTTCCCACCTGAATACCGGCCTGACCCATATGTAAATCGAGATGCACTCTCTCATCTTCTTTGATTCATCAAATCCAACAAGAATTCAAGAAAAATGCTAATGAAATAATTTAAGACAGAGATTGATCGAAAGCTAATGCTAAGAGCGGCGTTTATGAAGACGCCTTCAAGTGTACGTATAAACTTATTTACTCTAAGCTTATAGACCCCATAAAATTATACTATAACATGAAGGTCCAAATTCTAACATATTCTCTTTAAATTATATTATAAAAAATTATATATTGCTTTTGACATATGTTGACTTCATATCTCTGATATGTCTTGGACCCAAAGGTTTTAAATTAAAAAAAAAATAAATAAATAAAAGAAGAAGAAGAAGAAGAAGAAAAACGGAGGACAGAAATGTGAGGCAGTTGAAACAAAGGGTACATAAAATAACTAAAAGAAGAAGAGTATAGGAAAAACAAGGGGCAAGAGATTTTACACACATTTGGCTTCAAGTCTGCGGTTGGATTAATCAAAACCTCTGAAGTACTTGGCAAACTTTGTATCTCTACTTTCTTGGGCACATAGCAGAAATCGGAGTAAACATTGCTGAAATTCTTTACCTTATTATATAGGAGAGGGGAGGGAAACTCTTGGAAAAAGAGCTTCACAACTTGGCTGTCTCGTCACCGACCCTTCATTTTTTCTTCCTCTTATCTAAGTCCGCCGTTGTTTTTTCTGCCTCTCACATACTCTTTTCCTTTGTCGCGGGGGGGGGTGGTGTCTTTCTAAGTATTGTCTCTCTCTCTATCTGTAGCTAATTAATAAATCAAAATTTATATTAATTTCTATAAATATTTATAAAAAAAGATATTAAATAAATATAATAAATTTTTATTTTTTATTAATTGATGTCTCAAATTTTCTATTAGTCTCTAATACTTTACAATTTAATTATATATTATAATTTAAATCAAAAAATTAAAATTATTTGATTGTCATTAAATAAATATAAAAATTTAATTAAAAATTAATTATTTAAATTTTTATATTTATAAATAAAAATATAAATATATCAAGTCCTTGAATTGCGTCTTCAGCTGTCTGACAAATGAGAGAATGGCGATGATATTATTATTGAATATGACTCTAAATCTGCTATTTCTTGGGTTTCTAATCTAAATGGTGGTGCTCCTTGGAAGTCAAGTATTCAGCACGTGGTATTTGTTCACACCTTAAGGGAAGTGAACTCTGTAGCGGATGTACATAGCTTTTGATTTTATCTAATTTTTTAATCAAATTTTTAATTTTATTTCTAACAATTTCTAGACACCATGACAATCCAATTTTATCGCCAATTGAATTTTCAAGATAATTAAAGTAAATTAAACCCAAAATTTAGTTTGATGATACTTATTACTGCTAAGTTAAATACTATATGGACTTGAAATTAGCAGTGTTATTATACTCAGTTTGAAGGTTGACCCAATAAAATGATCGAGTGAATGGGTCAATAATTTAATAGAACAATGATTTAACTCATTAGTCATTAAAAATTAATTAAAATTAATTAAATATAACACCTGTTAATATAAATAAATATAATTAATTAAATTTTAATTGTTTAAAATAAAATTTTAATATTTATTAAATTATATTTAACAAATTTTAATAGTATTTTTAAATTTTTTACGAAAATGTTAAATAATATAATGCATAAATGTATAGTTCTTTTTTTAATATTTATGAAATATTAAGTGTATGTTAAAAAATAAATATATTGAAATAAAAAGCACATAACTACTAAACTAGATCAATTGACTTTGAATTTAAATACTTTTTATGAAATTTTGTGTTTAATTTTTTTATACTAAATATAAAAATGAGAGAAATTCTATTAAATAACTGAACTAATTGAATCAATTCCAATTTGGATCACTTTCTTATCTGGTTCAATTATAAACTCAAACAAATTTAAAAATCAATTTAACGATTCATTAATTCAACTGACTGATTAAATCTGAGTTTAATAACTATATGAAATTAGACACCACTACGTACATCATTTAAATTCACATTGAATCTATGTAATATGAAATTAAAATTAAATCGAAATTAGATAACCTTATGACATTGTAATGCAGTTGTAATTAAAAATAATAATTAAACTTGAATTGAATAAAATCATGGTTAGAGTATAGTAAAATTTTTCCTTAAAAAATTAGTCATTAAATTTGATAAAAATGGAAATCAAACAGATCCTTCAATCTGATTTCGAGGATCTGACGTACGTTGTCTTATGTAGACACTGCGTGGCCCACACTGACGTTGTCTTATGTACTGCCGAAAGCAAACAACCCTTTCCTCATTTGATCAAACTGAGTTGGATACAGAAAACGACACCTTCCTTTAAAGTGGCTTCTAGAAAAGAATTAAATTAAATTTTTTTATATTATTATATAATTTTTAATTTAATTTCTATTATTTTAAAATAATTTTTTAATTTAAAATTTAAAAATTTTCCTTATTATTTATATTTCTAAATATGAAAATTAATAAAAAAAATTAATTAAATTCTTATAATTAATAAGAGAGCCATTAGAGTTTTTTTATTTTTTTTTATATATAAAAACTATTAAAGTTTGATTATTGTATAAGTTTTGACTTTTAGGTATTATTATTTATTTTAAAATATTAAAATAATAGGTGTCGGTAAAGGGTCCAACACAAGTCTAAATTTGTTAAATATAATAATATTTTAAAAATTTTAATGATGTCTAAAAAAATATTTGTTAGTGAATATATATATATATATGTGATTTAAAAAAAAAAAGAGTGGGGTTAATCGACCCACTCATTTTAATGTGGATACTCCCATAGACATATCACAAGGAATGATAAATCAATAAAAATTAAATAAATATGTATTTTTAATTATTAAGTTTAAAAATAAATATTTTTAATTATTAATTTTAAAAATAAAAATTACTTAATAATTATTTGATAATTATTTAATAATTATAATTTTATAAAATTTACTTATATATATATATAATTAATTTGTATTAATTTATTTTTTTATATAAAATATTTTGTTCGAAATCACCGTTATTATACAATTACTTCTCTCTCTTTAAATTCAGTCTCCGACGATAAGAATTATTTTTTTCTTTTCTTTCAAAGATCCTTCCTCCCATCATTCTTTTCTGACCATTTTTTACCTTTCCTAATTAAAATTTATTATTAATTATTTAAATTCATCCTAAACTTAATTATAATTATTTAAAAAATACTTAAATTTATTTAATTTTATATATTTTAATTAATAATTTATATAAAAATATTTTATTAATAATTTATTATTTAAAATTTTAATAATTTTATAAAATATTTAAATTATATTTATTTAAAATATAATATATAAAAACTTACAAATATTATTATAAAATATATATTTTATATTTTATTAATTACTAATATTCTTCTTTTAAAATAAAATTAATATTATTAAATAAAAATAATATTTAAATATATTATATTTCTTTAGTAATTAAAAGAATAAAAATTTTTAAATATTTTAAAATAAAAAAAAATCATATAATTTAACCATAATCAAATTATTTCTGTAATGCCCTCACCATAGGTAGTCCGTACAATTTACTGTTCCGACGACTCATATCTGTTCGGACAGTCAAAATGTCTGAAACTACACCTAAACTATAATGAGGAGGCATAAATTAATGAAATAAATATTAAAAAAATATATATATAGGAAAAATTTTGAGAAATAAAATAAAATTTAAATAATTTATTAATTGGTATAAAAAAAAATAAAAATAATCCGATGAGCACCATGAAAGGCATTTTGGTCATTTCACCCCTAGAGGTGAATTTTGACTTAAATGTCAAATTAAAATTTGGAAATAGAATAATTAACATAAATTAATTTTATGAATTTAAATTTGAAAAATAAGAAGAGAAAGAAGAAGAAAAGAAAAGAAAAGAAAAGGAAAGAAAAGAAAAGAAAGGAAATAGATTTATGAAATTTAAAAACAATAAAGTACACATAAATATATATATATATATAAATAACCACAAGAGACAAAACCCCACACCAACCATCTTCTTCTTCATCTTCTCTCTCTCTCATTGCCGTCTCCCTTGCTCTCTCCTCCCCACCATTTTTTCAAGCTTAAAGCTTGATTTCCCAAGCTTTACTCACCAAAACCCATAGACCCTTCACAAAAATTTAGCCCACACCATAAGGAAGCTTTAGATACCCATAAGAAGAAGAAAGATTAAAGTTTGAAGTGGGTCACAAGAGGTTAGTGCACTAATCCTCTTCTTCTCTTTATTAAACATGAAAAGCATGTTTAGCTAAGCATAAATACCATTAAAACAAAAAGAAAATCTAGAGGAAAGAACCCTTGAATTTTTGGCAGCCATGGAACTTGAAATTTATTGCTTTTAAGTGATGAAAAATGGTTCTATGAGAATGTGTAATTAGTTGAAATGTTTGGGTGTTTGATTGTGTAGTGTTTGTGTAAATTTGAAACTTTGAAAACTAGGGTTTGTATAAATGTTGAGGACTTTGTGTAAAATGTTGAAATTGATCTATTGGGATGAGATTGTTGCTTATAGAAGTGTATTACATGCAAATTGAAGTAAGGAAGTTGGAGGAGATTGAGTTTTGGAAGTGTCAATTTTCTGCAGGTTGTGTTTGTTGAGGGCAGTGTACATTTTAGGCCATAAATAAAATTGTGTGACCCCAATTGGTATGAGGCCAATTGGAGGTGAAACTAGACCCAAAATAGCCCATTTTCCATGAAGAAACCATGCCCAAATTCTGTCCAAAACTTGACCTAAATACTGCCCAAATTCGGATTTCCCTGCAACCCAACCCAGAAAATGACCAAATGAACAGTACGTGTTCATTTGGTCATAACTCTCTCTATACTGGTCCAATTGACCTAAAATTTTAACCATGGAAAGTTTAGACATAGGGCTACATTTTTCATGAAGACCACTTAACCCAGTTTTGCCTTTAACAAATTCAAATTGTTAGCACAAGTTGGGTCACTGAAACTGCCAACCCAGAAAATGACCAAATGAACAGTACATGTTCATTTGGTCATAACTCTCTCTATACTGGTCCAATTGACCTAAAATTTTAACCATGGAAAATTTAGACATAGGGCTACATTTTTCATGAAGACCACTTAACCCAGTTTTGCCTTTAACAAATTCAAATTGTTAGCACAAGTTGGGTCACTGAAACCAACCCAGAAAATGACCAAATGAACAGTACGTGTTCATTTGGTCATAACTCTCTCTATACTGGTCTAATTGACCTAAAATTTTAACCATGGAAAGTTTAGACATAGGGCTACATTTTCATGAAGACCACTTAACCCAGTTTTGCCTTTAACCAATTCAAATGGTTAGCACAAGTTGGGTCACTGAAACTGCCAACCCAGAAAATGTCCCAAAATACTATTCCTTTGGTATTTTGTCCATAACTTGAGTTCTATAACCCCAAACTCAGTGATTCAAAAACTGAAATTCAAGTTTAAACATAGAGGAGCAATTGTTATGAAGGAATTGTGACTAAATAGACATCCCAACCTAGTCAAATTCCTAGATAAAGATAACACATCAACATGAACCTAAAGAAAGGTTCATGGGAAAAAAATGCAATATAGGATAATTAAAATACTAATAAGGAAAATTTAATATTAAAAATGATATGAATATGTAAAATAGGACTAATGTCCTATTAATATGAAATTTATGGTACCAATGAACAGTACTAGATAATAGTAATAGTGAATAGTGCTAAATTAATTAAAAATATTTAATTGCCCATAGTATACCTAGACTTATTTATTTAGTTGGATAAATTGGTATACCAATTAGGGACTACAGATAGCGATCGCCTACCGAGAAAATCATGAACCGACAATATATGTCTGGTATGATTGTTCTACGAGCTATATGCCTACTTTATTTACGGCTTTACAAGCTTTGGACAATGTCTCGTGCTCGACACGGTGGCCTCGTGCACAGGACGATATCTTTGGATAGACATATGGTGTCTAACCAAAGATACACCGTACATCCAGCTTTTATAATTTGTTATAGGTTTTCTTGGGCACTGATAAAAAAAAAATAATAATAATAATTAAGACTTAAAATACAATAAGTAATCATAAAAGATCCCAATAATGTTAATTATTTCCAAAGAGCAATAAAAATGTAAAATACCCAGAAATTATGAGTTGCATATATTATTTCAAATTATTAAATTATTGTTATTATAAATTATGCACCACTAAGCGTTATGCTTAGCGCGTTGGTTTTCCATCGCGTAGGTACTGGAGATCAGTAGCGATGGCGAAGAAGAAAGAGTGTACTGACAGAGCTTTGATCAGATCTGCCATTGTCCAGAGTCACCTCACCGGTCTGTTGTATTTTGGTAGGGCCCATGTATAGACTAGTATTTTGGTTCATTATGTTTAGTCATGATGTATTTCATTTTGGACTTGTAATTAAACTTTGAGATTGAAATGAAAACTTGTAATTTATTATCTATGAATTTCTATATGAATGCAATAGATAATACTTCATTTTGAGATCTCATAAATAATTGTAAATGATATGATACATGAGAATATGATATGGAAATGTGTAAAATGAATATGGACATGTTAACAGGTGATTAGTGGAATCCGCCAGATGCTAATAAAATAAGGGAGGCTCTGTCCGGGTCTCCACAGAAATAAGATATATAAAAAAAAAAATTTCTACACATAGAATACATGTTTTAAATGACATCAAAAGTTTACAATAGATATGATAAAACAAGATAGGGTGCTCCGGCACCGAATGTGGCACTTCTTGTTCGGCTATACGGTAGACGGGTAAGGGGCATCACAATTTCACATTTTTAATTTGTATTTTTATTTTATTACTATATATTTTATTCTTTTTATTAATAATATTTTCTTTTATGTTGTATAATATTTATGAAACTTTTATTAAAATAATTATGAGATAAAAAGTTTAGTCTATATTAAAAATAATAAAAATAAAATATAAAATAATTAACAATAAATTTAAAATATTATTTTATTTTTATATATTAAAATTTAAAAATTAAATATATAAATTAAAATTATTAATAGCAAATCACGAAAAATTCCCTAGTTAGCATACAAAATCAACCAACCCTCAACCTCATCTTAACCATAATTATTTAGTACATGCCTGGTATGTACATCAAATGTTCAATGAAGAATCTAAATCCATGGTTCTGGGTTTCTTAAGAGAAGAAATTAAACAGAGGAAGGAGGAGAGAGCTTTGAAAACTTACCAGAGCCTGCGCGATATGGCTACATAAGCAGACCTTTTGAGAATTAGGGTTTACAAAGGAAGATGAAGTTGAGTGCACGGTGGTGACACAGTCTAATCCTGATGATGAGTTGGCAGAATATGATTGGTGAATACATACAAAATAGTTCTTGGTGGCTCTGGCCTCAAACATGGATGGGTTTAATTGGATTTGGGTAAATCTGCTTCCAATTGCATCATAGACTTTGGGCCTTGCCCATGGCCCCTCCAGTTGCATTAATAAGTTGCCTCTCTAATGGTTTTCTTGTTCAATTTAGTGAACCCTAGGTACTTTCTGTTCACAGTTAGCGAAAGATTTCCTTTTTGTTAATAAGTTGTTATGAATATTCGAGATCATCACGAGACAAACTCCAATATCAATTTCGTCTTCCTTCCTTTTAAATATAATTTCTGGCAAATTGAATTCCTCTACACATTCTAATTTTTCCTTTTAGATTTAGTCGTTAAAAATGGAGCTGGATAGACTGCTGGCTTGGGAGTTGAAAAAAAAAAAAATCAGCCAAGCTTGAGTTCGCTGGAAGCTTGACAGTCCCAGTCCAAGTTGAAGCTTATTCAAGTCCTCTGTTCATAACTCACGGGAGTTCTAAATTAAAATTTTTATGAGTAAACAATTATTTAATGATTTTTATAAAAATCCGTGAAAGCAATAAAAAATCATAATAAATTACAGCTTATTCTGGCAATTGTTTTAGTTTTTCTTCAATTACCAATACTATTTCATCCATGACTAGAGTAACCACAACAATCTGAATTATGATACTATGTGTCTGAAATGGATTTTTTGCTGATATGAGGGAAATCAACATCTCAAGGAAGGAGGCCATTCCATTCGCTACGCTGTTAAAAATACATGTATATATAGTTAATTATTAACATTAGTGATTCTGCTAATACAAAAATCAGAGCAAGAACTAAAAACAATAACTAAGCCTCCAATAACCGAAGGCATGTAATTCACTTGATAGACTCATATTCGAGTTTTCACTCTTCTAATCTTTCTATTAAAAAAAAAAAAACACTAACCAATGAATTTTACATGCCTTGCCATGGAATACAAAAGAAAGAATAAACTATCCCTGAGATTCAAATTCCTCCTCTCACTTGCCACTCTTCTTTCATCTCTATGCAGTGCGAGCTTGTTTTACTAGATAGCTTCTCACTATTGTTTCCTCTTTCTCTATATATACACTCTTGTGATATACCCTCCTTTCCTCTCTCTCTAACGTTGTTACATTGACAGTGACCCACCCTTGAACCATTGACTTCGAAAAATATATCTACTGTTGTTAATTGCAAACGGCTTTTTCTCATCCTTCTCCGTTACCTAACACTTATTCCATTTTCATTGAGATAAAATAATATATCTAGTGCAATTAGTTGCAAACGGCTTCTTCTTCCATCCTCCTCCATATCAGTTCCAAACGGCTTTTTCTCATCCTCCTCCGTTATCTAACACTTATTCCATTTCCATTGAGATTAAAAAAATATATCTAGTGTTATTAGCTTTAGACGGCCTTTTTTTTCCATCCTCCTCTGTTAACTTCCATTGGACGATTTTCTGATTCTTTTTTTTATAAAAATTGAAATTGAGCAAGATATTCATAACAAGAAAATTGCGTAAAACCATCAGGAATTTTTTTTTTATTTCATTCAAAATTAACTTGATATTATAATAAATAATGATCAAATATCTGTTATTTTTATTAAAAATTAACTATTAACTTGATATTATAATAAATAATGATCAAATATCTGTTATTTTTATTAAAAAAATAAACTAAATTGATATTAATATAATTTTTATAAATTTAAAAAGTGATCTCACTTTAAAATTAATTTTAATATTATCATCTTAATCTTACAATAAACTCCTACTTGGAAATTAAATGTGTAGTTTTTATCATTTTTCTCAGTTCAATTGTGATATTTTATAATTTATATAAAATATATGTGAGTAAAATTTTACTAATTATTCATTTAATTTGATACTATTATATTTTAAAAGAAGATATCGATAGTGAATTCTAAAAATATCAATTTTAGTTTCATTTTGTGATTTCATTACAATGGATGTCAAAAGACTTTGATATACACAACTTGTATTAACATTTCAATATTGATAGATTTTAAAATATTTTTAACAGAGAATCTTAAATTTTTCAAATGGATCATGAGCTGTAGATAAGTTGACCTGTGTAATTATTTATCATATGATCAATGAGAGATCCCAGCCAAGAATGGAGAGTGATCCACCGTAGAAGGAGAAGGAGATCTCTTAGCCTTTGCTCAATGGGACTAGAGACGTCGTCGTAGGAAACATGATCACCAACATCTTCTGGGATCTGTTTCAGATTTCACAATCCCAGAAGCTAACAAGGTAGGCTACAGATCCTCACTCCTACCCTCTAATTTGCTAAAAGTTTTGAATCTTTACTTTGCCTGCAGTGTCCTGCTTTCTTTGTTTTGTATTGCCAAGCATGTATATATCATATCTGTCTAGTTTTCCCTTCTCTCTTTTCTGTTGGATTTGGTTCAAATATATAAGTTGAACACACTATCAAGTTTGGTGTTTTTCCTAACGGCTTAATGTTCAATTTCACCCATGCATTTATTGGATTTGAACTTTTTATTTATTTTTTTGAAATCAAGAAATTCAGTTCAAAAATTTTAATTTTTAAATTAAATTAAAAAATTTAAATAATAAATTAAAAAGAATAAAATTAAAAATCCCATAAATAGCATTTCTTTTAGTATGAAATACCATGAATTTTGCATTTTTCAATTGAAAATGAGCTAATTTAATTAGATGCAAATTATTTTTTTTAACCAGCTTTCTTTCTTTTTATGGCTAATCTTTCTATTTCAAAATAGAATTATTTAATATCACAATGACAGCTGCTTTCACAATTTGGATTATGAACACAGTAGACTATAAAATTATATATTATTTGTATCAGTGTAATCAAAATCCAAATGACTCTGTCAATCCAACATTTATCAAAAAGCTTGCATAATAACTCTAGTACAACATGTTACAGATGTCCTTCAAAATAAATCATTTGTAAAAAAAAATATAATTTATTTTTATAAAATTATATTTAATTTTTATTTCTTTTAAAATTAAAATAATTAAATTTTTTTATTTCAAATATAAAATTGAGAAAAAATTAATTAAATTAAATTCTTAAAAATTTTACATTCTAAACAAAGGGATAAAGAATAGTAAATATGATTTATAGAATTTAAAAAAATTGAAAATTGTAAAATTCAATAAAAATACCCTTAATTAGTACCAATCCTTGCCATACTTCCAGGGAAAGCTACCTCCAGCGACCCTCAACAAAATCGTAAATGCAGTAATTCATTGAAAGAGCTAGAAATTTAATTAACAAGTCCATTAATGTTGATGCAACTCTGCTTCTAAACCGGAAACTTCATATAACATTCTCATTTTGCCAGTTGAAACCTGAAAAATATTATTTCTATAATTAAGGAAATAGCATGCATGATTCTAAATCAATATTGTATTGAGTAATTAATCAAACCCACCCCTAATTAATATTGTATTAACAATGCACGTCTTAAAAAAAAGCAATTGTAGAGAAAATTATGTACCTTGGTAAAGAAGGAATTTCATAAACATCTTCTCCACCTCCTTGTTCATTAACTGAATTTTGTGTTAAATTATCGTCCCTGATCATAACCATAGTTGCATCAGTAATATTAATAATTCATTTACAATATGTTTGGATAAAGAGGTTTTTAAAGTAAGGTAAAATTAAATAATGGACGGTAAGTATCAAAAATCTCTCAATCCAACAATTTGGTAGATTGAAAAAGTGAAAGTTTTGAAGATTTTAAAACTCCAAAACTGACTACTGAAACTTAACCATAACTTGAACCATAATGCAGCACAAACGAAACTATAAGTAAAAAGGGGCAACTGCATAATGAGAATAGAGTGGGGAGAGGATTGGGTACCTTAGTGAAGGAGAAGGTTCTGCAATTGCTATCCCCCCACCACCTTCCTCAATTGAGTTATGTGTGGAATTTTTGTCCCTAATTAATCATAGCCATGGATATGCATCAGTAACTAGGAAATCATTTTGTTATGCCCCATCAATTTTTTTTTTCCTACCTTCTTTACTTACCCAGGCAATTCATTTGGTTTCTCGCTCCTGCGATATCTCATTACTACATCTTCAATTAGCTTCTTCAGAGCTGTAGCTAGCTCCTTCAAGTGTAGCAGTACTTCGCCCGGCAATTCACGAAACTTTGGGTTTGATTTCCATGCTATAAACACACATGCCGATAAGCTCACAAGTGTCCAACCAAATATGGTCATAAGATTGTTCACAAGTAGTGTAATTGCAAGAATGCCCATAAGGAAAAGAGCCTTGTGAGCACTTTTTTGGTTATTTGAGGCACTAGATTCGAGGTTATCATATTCAATTGAAAGTACAATGCCGGAGATGACTAGTATAACAGCCACATACACCTGCATGTCCCAAGATAGGGGTTTCTGTGAGGTGACGAAGCCTAGCATCTGAAGAATGGAGAGGAGCTCACGAACCCTATTATTAAAAACATCGAAGAAATGTAAGGTGAAGTTATCACTCTAGGTTACGTGCACATCAGGTAAGGGGAAGATCGATGGTGTTCTTCCAAATAAAATGGAAAGAAAAATGCTAGCTTATATTGATTAATTAAGCCTAACTATCGAACGGAAAACGCGGGATAACAAAGATGACGCAAGCTTCTCTGTTCTTGCATATTTAAACAACCGATTGCCGCCCGAAAATAACCCATTAAAACACAAAATGAAGAAAAAAGAGAGAAATTTACTTACATTTTGGCTTGCGAAGGAGATGCTGAAACTGAGTTGTGTGGTTGTGAAGTCTGCGATATGGATGTACTACTGATCTACAAAGAGATGATTTGCATAACAAAATTACAGCTTAGATTAATTAAAATTAAGAAATGTAACGCAAATGTAAAACATGTGATCAAAAGATAGGAAAAGGGCAGAACCAGAATTACCTGGAACACAATAGCAGAGACTGAGATTACAGCAAAGAGAGATATACGGTGACGGCACAATGCAACAGAGAATAGGTCTAATCCAGATATGGTTATACTTCACTCTCATATGCTTATGCTCTAGCGTACAAGAATTTTTTATTCATGAGTATGATTATTGTACAGCTATCATTAAATTAGGAGATGCTTATTTTATTGATGTGGTCAATCGAAGTCACTTGATGTCTTTATCATTTTGTGCTTATGGAACCATTTTCACGTTCCTTAACTATCAAGAAAACTCATACCGTTCGGAGCCACGTAGGCAATATAGCCATTTGGTAGTCACCTAGGAGCCTGTCGCTTTATATGAAACTACACATTTAGCTGTAAAAATTTGTTTAACCATCTAGTGTGAACGTAATAGTCTGGTAGTTTCTTGCACGTTAGAAGGCAGGCTAATTGCCTTGCTTGCTCTCTTGCTTCAGAGGCTTTTGTCTCTAATGATTCTTTTGTAGTGCGGATAGAGGATTTACCTCTTCTGCTTCTGCAGATGCTTATTTTGTCCATATTTCTTCTTAAGCAATATAATTTCTTTTTCCTTTTCATATTCCCCTAAGTCCTCTTGTGAAGCTGCGTGGGATCTCTTGCATGTCAGACTTTTCTCTGAAATCTCAAAAATACTCATACCATCCTTTCAAACTGAAAGCCTCTTCACTCCAAAACTGCGTGGTAATATCTAAGAAACGTTGGATCTGGTGGAAAGAACACCTGGAAATAAAAATTGGCGTCATTGTTGGGATAAGTGCTTGTCATGAGCTGTTGCTAAATCGACCTGTGTGATAGTTTACCATGAACATTGCAAAGGATTGTGTTTTCAAATTTTGTCTCCTTCAAACGGTGAGCTTAAAAAAATTATTATTATTATTATTATTATAAAGATATAATATTCTCATGACTATTTCTAATTTTTTATTCACTTTCCGCGTCCTCGGGCCACGCATTATACACGCGTTGTTATATGCCGAACCCACCACTTTTTGCTTCCCAAATTCGAACCGGTGATCGCTACGTGATGTAAATTTGTCGTACTTCTATTATTATTGTTTTATTTAAGGAAAGAGACAGACGTCTAGCTAAGTGCCACGTGGCGATACTGCCAACGTGGCTTCAAACGGTCTCTGTCATTAATGTGGGCTCTATTGCCGGTTAAGCCGAAATAAATTTTTTAAATATTAATACCAAGTTTTTTATTTTCAAAAATAAATTAAAATATCTCTAAATTTTAATTTTAACATATATTTTTATTATTTTTATATTTTTCTTAATTTTTATCATCAATAATAAACACTTTCATACCTAATTTTTTATTATGAATATTTTCAATTTTATTATTATTAATATTTTTATCTCTCATTTAATTATTTTTTAATTTCTTAATTAATGGCTAAATTAACAAAGATGAACAAAATGGTTAATAGATTTATTTTAAAATATAAAAAATAAATTATTAATTTTAATATAATCAAAAAATAAAATAACAATTTACTCTTTTTATTCATTTTTAATTTTTTTAAAATTATCTTCTAATTTTTCAAAATTACTATCATAATAGCATATGTTAAAATATATTAAATATATTAAAAATAAAAATTGGTGCTCATTGTTGGGACAAGCAGATGAAAACAGGGACAGCAAACAAATGGAGAGTGGAGAGTGATCCCAGCCAAGAAATGGGAGAGTGATCCACCGTAGAAGGAGGAGATCTCTTAGCCTTTGACCAACGAGACTGGGAGGTCGTCGTAGAAAACATGACGACCAACATCTTCTGAATTTGCTTCCACTTTGGATTTCTTATGAAACCACCCAGGACAGATCTCACAAGCTCAGGAGCAAACAAGGTAGGCTATAGTTCCTCACTCTTTCCCTTCAAATTGCTAAAAATTTTGAACTTTTCCTTTGCCTGCAGGGTTCTTCTGCTTTCTTTCTTTTGTATTGCCAGGATTTACATATGTAATTTTCTCTTTTCTGTTGGATTTGGTTCAAATATGTAAGTTGAACAACTGCCAAGTTTGGTATTTTTCCGAGCGTGAATTACCATGAATTTTGCACATATTTTCTATTAATTAAAAAGGGGCTTCAATGATACAATGTCACTTTAAAAACTAGAAATTTTGCTGAAGCTTTTTTCATCGGTTGAGTTTAGAAGAAGTGGCAACAAAGCAGCTCATAGTATGGCAAGTTTTGCTTTAAGGCATGTAGATGAAGTTGCAATTATGGTTGATGTTTCTCCACCTACCTATTCGGCAGGTGGTAGAAGCAGACTTGTCCCAGTTTTGAGTTTCAATGAAAGCATTTGCTTAATTAGCACACATGCAGAAATTTATTGAAAGAGCAACAAATTTCAGTAGCAACATCCTGTAACAAGTCCATTAATGTTTATGCAGCATTGCTCGAAAACTGTAAATTTCATATAAGCATTCTCATTTGTCAATTTGGCTTCCCAGGGGCATCAAAATGGCTTAAACCAATATAATTTGGCTTCCTCTTGCTTTATATTCTCTTGTTTTTTCTTGTTTGTTACCAATATGGGACGCCGACAGAATATGTGTGGTTCACAAGAATAAACTTACACAGGCAATTGATCATTTGATGGCTCGCTTCTGCAGCATGTCACAACTGTAGCTAGCCTCCTCAATCTGTGTATTGTATCTTCTGCTAGCTTCTTCCAGTGTTGCAATGCATCACGTAGAAATTCACAAAACTCTTGGTGAGATTTCCAAGCTACCATTATAAACACACATGCTAATAAAGTCATAAGCATCCAACCAAATATGGGTACAAGACTGCACACAAGCAGCACAATTGCAAGAAAGCTCATCAGGAAAAGAGTCTTGCGAGCAATTCTTTGGTGATTTGAGGCACTAGTTTCGAGGCTATTATATTCAATTGAAAATACCATTGCAGAGATGATTACTACAACAACCACGAACAATTGCATGTCCCAAGATAGAGGTTTTTGTGAGTTGAGGGTGCTCAACATTTGAAGAATAGAAAATAGCTCATGAACCCTGGTATGAAAAAATAGAGCTTTATAAATTCTCCAATATTTTGATTAAAAAAATGCATTATAATATAATTATTGGTGATTACATTATATTATCAATCTAAGAGGTTTTGAATTTTAGTTATAATTGATACTGCTTTAAAAGATTATGTATATAATTTGATAAAATGAAAATGATTAGTCATATATAATTGTCAATTTAAGCAAATGTGCCCAAAAATTAAATGAATATGGAAAGGAAAACAGGGAATGACAGAGAAAACAGATTGTTGCCAGAAAATAACTCATTGAAAAACAAAATAAAGAAAACAGGGGAAAGAGATTCTGCATACATTTGAATTGCGAGGGAGATGCTGAAGCTGAACTGTGAATGTGGCTTGTGAAGTCTGTGATAGGGATGGACCACTGAACTACTAGTTAAGAGATGATTTGCGTACAACAAAATGAAAAATCTAAATTCTTCCTGCTTAGCACAAACACTTGATTTTGGACAGGAGATATACAAGTTCGTATGGAGATTTTGGACGTAGTTAGGAGCTTTTTATAGCTTTTATATGTCGAGGGTTGACGTAGAGGTAAGTCGCTGGGAGATGGAGGGAGCTTTAAGTGTAGCATACCATAATCACCTTAATCAATTTGAATTTGGCCCTATTTTGCAATTTAAGATAATTTTTAGTGTATTGATCTAATCAAAACTATACCTCACTTATTTATATTGTTTGGTAGCATAGCATTAATACTAATATTTAGAAGTTGAGGGGGTGTTCTAATTACGATCAATAAGATTATATCATTAATTTACAGCTATTTTTATTAAAAATGACTAATCGCTAGCAAAAAAAATAATTAATAGCTACTAAAATAGATAATAATTATTAAAATAATTAATATTATCGAATAAGGCATAATAATTTATTATGAGTATTCATTAAATATATACATACATACATTAATATCATCTAAACTCTCACATTTAAAACATTAAATTATTGTTAAAATTATTTTTTAATTTTTATTAAAAAATATTATATTTCATCAATTTAACCTCCGTTTTGCTGCTTTTAATTTACTTGGCACCAAGTCAATGTTAAGTGAAAATCATATTTTAAATATTTAATTAATATGATCGAATTTGAAATCTCTCTTTGATGATACAATAAACTTTGAATTAAACTCTATGAAAAATTGAAATTAACGTATTATACTTTTTAATTAAATTATGTCTGAAAATTAATATCTTAATCAATCTTCTTTTTTTTTTTTTCTTTTCCAAATTTTTCTGCTTTAATTGTGAGCTTTGATATACGCATTAGAGTTTTTCTTTTCTTTTCTTTTCTTTTTCTTCTTAGAATTCTTTTTCCAACAACGTACGGGAGGCTGGTTGAAGAAAAATACAAGTTCCTTCACAAGGTCGGTGCAGTATGCACACCTACCTAGTCCCTAGTTTCATCAGAATGGAGTAGAGAGTGATGGAGAAACAGCATTAAATACCTTAGCCTCTGTTTGGATAATTTAAGGGAGAGAAAGAAAAATAATATAGAGAAAAAATTTTTTATTTTTTTATTTTTATTTTTTTTGTGTTTGAATAAAAAGAAAATAATTTAAAAAATAGTTAAAAAAATTGAAATTACTATTGTACACTATTTTTACCTAATAAAGGTATATATATTTTAATGCATAATTCTTTATTTTTTATTATTTTTCTTAAAATTAAAAAAAATAAATAGACTAAAATAATTTTTTATTTTTCTTCCTCCCTCTAGTTTTTCGCTCCTTCCCAAACAAGGAAAAGCAGAAATTCTTCCTCATTGTGCACGCCTTATTTTACTTCACTGCCACTTTCCCCTATCCAAATAAGGATAAAAAGAATATTCTGAAACATCTGTTTCTCCACCGCCTTCCTCAATTGGTTTAATCCTAAAGTTAATAGTGCAAAATTTCCAAAGTTAAATATTTGATCATTGATCAACCATTTTTAAAATATTTATAAAATTACTAATGTTGTATGATATAAGAAATAGGAAAAATTATTATTTAATTTATATATTTTAACGTAATTAACTAGTTAATATCTCTATTTTGTTATCTATTTTTAGTTCATAAACTGTTTTGTCTTTCATATTGATTTTTCTGTTAGTCAAATTAATTAGAAAAGAGAAATAGCTATAAATAAAAACTAAATAGATGATAGATTTAATGTAACACCCCTAATTTTTAAATTTATTATTTTATGGGTAATTATTTATATTTTATTTTATTTAAATTTTAGAAAATTATTTGAAATTTTTTCAATTTTAGAAATCGGGTACGATTTTTCAAAAATATAAAACTTTGATGATTTTTAAAAATTAATTTAAAGACCACGTGGTAAAACTAAAAATATATTTGGACTCTATAAATTTTTTTGAGTTTTTTATAATTTTTTTAAATTTTTTTGGCCTCATTTCTTGTCACATGACAGAGTAAAAAATTTAATTTCGAGTATATTGAATCGAACCGGCTGAATCAAATCGGATCGAGTCTGACCAATCGAATCAGACCAGCCCCTTCTTTTTTTCTTCCCCTTCTTGCGTCGCGCGACCCTCTCCCCTTCTCTCCTCGTTTTCTCTCTCTTCCCTCCACCCCTCGCCGGCCAGCCGCAGCCTCAGCCTCCTCAGCTCGCAGGCGCACCTCCCCCGCCCCTTCCTTGCCGCTAGCAAGCCTCCAGGCAGCCGGAAACGTAGCGCAAAATCCACCCCGCGTGCGCGCGCTGCTTCGTCTTCCCGGCTAAAATCCGGTCGATCCGGCTACCGATTGGACCGAGTCTTGTGCCAAAATCTATCTACACTTCGAGAGTTTTCCATAGACACTATGAACACCAAAATCCATTGAGCGATTTATCTAATTTTTATCCTGAAAGTTTTAGTCCATTTCGACTTTTGGCTTAAATTTCTCGCAAATCGTGAACCCCACGAGAAAATCAAGAGTACCGAAGTGCTCCCCTCGGCGAGAGCTTTGCGGCAATACCAATTTCAAAATTTTTCGATACCGTTTTTTGATGGATCTCACGAAACTTCGTAGTATTTTTCTTAGCACTAAATGAGCTTACAAAATTTCGTAAAAATTATATACTAACCCCCGTGTTGTGGGCTTCATGTAGGTACCTTCAATTATCAGAAATTCAACGATTGCCGAGATCTATAAATTTCGGGCCGGGTTGACAAGCTACTAAAAAATATTCGGAATTGGGTCAAGATTTTGTCTTACCCACCATTGTCAGATGTCCCGAACGCGTTCTCTGGGTTGGAATCGACATAGGCAAACCCGAACCTTACTTTTTCTTAATTATCTAGTGCTTGAATTTGATTAAAAATCTATAAAATATTCGTAATAGCTTAAAAAATTATAATTCCTTTTGCATTAGCTTAGTAATATTGCTAAAGACCGCGGGGCAAAGTTTTAGAAATTTTAGAGCTCATATGGATAGTTTTTGCAAAAGGTGTTAATTATAAGGACTAAATTATAATTTGTCATATTGTGATTGTTGATTGTTTGGATGAGCCCAAGAGGGGCCATGTGATGTGATTGAGTTATGGATGTATGATTTGTGGATATATAAGTGTATTTTGAACCCTTTTACAAGTTGGGTAGATCTTAGGTATAAGGAAGACTCTGTAGATGTTAGAGAGGAAAGAAAGTAAAAAAGGAAAAATAAAAATCCGTAGATGTTACTTTCATTATTATTTTTTTTTTAGATATTAGAAAGGAAAATATGAGATGAAAGTGATTTTTTAAATAATAAAATATCAATTTTATATTTATTATTTGAAATTAAAATAAATAATTATAGAAATAAAAAAGTAATCTTATTTATTTTTTCTTTAAAACAAATAGAAAAATGAATAGTTACATTAATCCATTTGTTTTTTTTCACCCTTATTTACTTTTTTTCTTAATTTTTCCTTAATTAAAAAAAAAGAGAAAATATTTTTATTTTCTTTTGTAATTTTCCTCCAATTCAAACATAATAAAAAAAACATTAAGGAGTGAAAATATTAAAAGTTATTAAAAATTTTATACTTTCAATTCTTATTTTATATTAATTAAATAACAAAATAAATTATATATTTTTTAATTTCTTATAATTATATTTTACCGTCATCAGATCCGTTACCTATCATCCCTGCCGGGTGGTCATCCCAACAGCGAAATTAATACATGAAAAATTAAGAAAAATAAGAAAATATTATAAATTCAGAAAAGAAAAAAGACGTGTATAGAAACTTATTTGTCATGTACACAGTGGAGTGATGGTAGGCCCAGCGGCATATGTTATATTTAAATATAAAGTAAAAAGAAAAAAAAAAAAAAAAAGAATAATGGTTGGTTCTGTTTTAGTATATAATAATAATAATATCGACCAATCAGCAAATGTCAGAAAGAGAGATAGAGAGCAGCCAAAAGAGATTCTATTCGAAAAATCTTCACAGGTTTCCTGGAACCTAACAATAGAACTCTGTCTCTGTCCCGTCAATTGTTTGAAACAAAACGCACCACATCTCGCACTCGGAGTCAGAGCCAGATGACTTAATGCTGTGGTGCTCCACCACTGGCCTTGATACTGGAGTTCTGTCAGATGTTCTTGCTGCTTCTGCTTGCTACTAAATGTACCGACGCAAACAATAGTTGAAAATTTTATTTTTTTAAATATATTAATTAGAAAATATTAAAAAATAATTTAAAATTAATTTTAATAAATTTTAATTATAAAATATTAAAATAATAAAATGATTTTTTAAATTATTTTTTGAATAATATTAAAAATAATATTTTTATTAAAAAAATAATTTTACCCTTTTAAAATTTTGTTCTAAATTTGAGAGGAATAGAGTAAAATAAATATTTTTTAAATTACAATTTTTAAAGTAAAAGTTTTTTATTTAAATAATTTCTAAAACTTTTTTATTATTTAAGAGAAAAAAATTTTAAAGGAAAAAAACTTTTCAACTTATTAATTTAGTGCATTGAAAAATATTTTTGAAAAATTTAAAAAATTTACTTTAAAAATTATAAATTCTCTCAATTTTAAAAAATAGATTAAAACGTCTTTAAAAATTTAATTTTCATCAAATACTTTAATCCTTATATTTTAGCATATTTCGTCAATGAAACAAATTAATGAAAGATTAAATAGTTTTAAATAAATTATTATCTCATTATTGAGTTTTACCATTATTAATAATTTTATCTCGCTATTCTGTGAAAATATACTCCTCCATCTTATATAGATAGGTTCAGTTTTCCTTTTTAAATCATTTGATTATATAAAAAATGATGGAATTGTTGAATGCACGCTGCAAAGGAGCAACATTGTTCAAATGGGTTTCAAACAAATCTGTACATGTTTAGCCCTTGACGGCTTGGCATTTATGTCTTACGAAGCCTGAATAAGCCTACTTTTGCATTCATTTGTCTGTATTTGTAGCCCAAACACGGATAAAATATCGCCATTATTCTTCTTAAATTATAATTAAAAACTTGCGTGTCATGGGTCATGAGCTGTAGATAAGTTGACCTGTATAATTAGATATTTATCATATGATGAGAGATCCCAGCCAAGAAATGGAGAAGGATCCACCATAGAAGGACATCTAGCTTTGCTAAGAGGCACTAGGGAGGTTGTAGAAAACATGATGACCAATATTTTTTGGATGAACACCCTGGACAGATCGCACAAGCTCAACAGCAGCTAACAAAGGTAGCCTATGGATCCTCACACTTGCCCTTCGAATTGCGAAAAATTTTGAATCTTTCCTTTGTCTGCGGGGTCCTTCTGCTTTCTTTCTTGTGCGTTGCAAGGATTTATATGTCTAGTTTTTTCTTCTGTGTGGGATTTGGTTTAAATATATAAGTTGCACAACTGCCAAGTTTGGTGGTTTTCTGAGCATAAATTACAATG
Source organism: Hevea brasiliensis (assembly GCF_030052815.1). Lineage (NCBI taxonomy): Eukaryota > Viridiplantae > Streptophyta > Magnoliopsida > Malpighiales > Euphorbiaceae > Hevea > Hevea brasiliensis. Next base: position 44,516 of record NW_026614683.1, read on the forward strand.
AATTTTGGATATACTTTCTAATTCAAAAGGGGCTTCAATAATGCAAGATTTTCACGAAATTTAAGTAGATGTTAATTAAGTTTTTTTCTTTTTTTCCTTAATATAAGGCTAATCTTTCAGATTCAACATAGAATTATTTTATATCACAAATAAAGTTGTTTTCACAATTTCAATTATGAAAGCATTCATCTCGAAGTAGTATACTATAGTGTAATGTACTGGTGAAAGCATACATATTATTTGTATCAGTATAGTCAAAATCCATGAATTTCTAAATATTTGAAGAAGCATAATCTATTTAAAGACCAGAAATTTAATTTAATTAACAATGTTCTATAATTAATATGGTCCATGAAAATTTAACAGAAATGAACATAGCATGGTTGGATAACACAAATGCAGCAATTTATTGAGAGAGCTAGAAATTTGAGTAGCAGCATCCTCCAATGGGTCCATTAGCGTTGATGCAGCATTGCTTCCCCATTGAAAATTTCATATAGCGTTCTCATTTGTGGGTGCAAACCTGAAAAATATAATTTATAAAATTAAAGAAATAATCAAAACTAGTTAGTTTTTGTGTCGATTTATTTTAAACAAAAAACATTATAATTTTGAGAAAAGCTACACAATTGATAAAGATCATGTAACTGAGCTCAACTAATTAAGGCGCGGATTGCTTAGAAACGAAAGGAAAATAAGTTGTAACTTAAATCCAAGGTTAACTTTTAAGTCATATTTTATACAATCTCAATTACATTCCATAGCCCAAAAACACAAATTTATTATAAGATTCATGATCATCATGTTAGGAGATTATTGCTATAAAATTCTCTCCAAATATTTAGGGATAAAAAGCCTTTATATTTAAGGAAATTCTTGTTTAGACAAATATAAATATGTAGATCTCATGTATTTGATAGATAAGTCTTACTATACATCTTTTATTTTGGGTGGACAAATTCTAGACGAGAAAAATCCTTATATCTAATGCTATATAGAATTTATGTTGTAGAAAACTTAACCAATCCCTAATTAATATCGTGTCAACAAATAGAACAATGCTTATAAAAGGAAATTGCATAATGAGAATGGAGTAAAGGGAGTCAAGGAGGGAGGATTTGAGTACCTTGGCGAAGGAGAAGGTTCTGAAACTGTTGTCTCCCCAGTTGAAATATGGGTGGAATTTTCATCCCTAATCATATCCATGGATACATCAATAACCAGGAACTCATTTGTTATGCTACAATATCAATTTTGTTTTAGTTTAATTGTCCATGTTTGAACTCTTTTTTTTTTTTTTAATCTTTATTTTCATTTGATGTAAATAAAGAAAATTATATCTCAGTTGGGCAAGGGATATATAAGAGTAGGGGAGAAAGGATTGAGCACCTTGGCGTAGGAGAAGATTCTGAAACTGCTGTCTCCCCACCTCCTTCCATAATTGAGATGTATCTGGAATTTTCATCCCTAATCATAGCAATGGATGCATCAATAATTAGGAAATCATTAGGTTATGCTACAATATCAAATTTTGTTTTAATTTAATTATCCATCTTCTAAATTTTTTTTCCCATGTTTACTTTCATTTTGGTGTAAATAATGAAAATTGTATCTCAATAGGGCAAGGGATTATAGAGTATGTCAGCAAAGATTGAGTACCTTAGTGAAGGAGAAAGTCCTAAAAGTGCTATTCAAAATCACTTAAATAAAACTCACAGAATTTTACACACCTCTTCACTTCGTGAGCTCTTTACAATATAATGGCCAGCCAACTAATGGCAACTAAAGCCTACTTCTTTTGGGACTCTAATTATTAAATTTCATAATTTAAATTCTACTAAAATTCATATTTTATCTAATCTCCTAATTCTAATTTAACTTGAAATTTAACAATCTCCACCTTCAAGTCAAATGGAATTAGTCTTTATAATTTCTGCAAAAGTCAATTTTCTCTTGGGTACTTCCTTGCACTATTGAATGTTGATGTTGCCCTTTACTTCAACTTGTATTCTTAAAATTAATGTGCTTTTTTCTAATTTGTAGAGATTTTTTGCACTAATTTTCTCAACTTTTATGATCACCAGAGTACCTTAGTTAACTCTCATGACTCCACCATGAATTTAACACCCATAACACAAAAAATCTAGCTTATCCAAGGAAATTAAGTTCTTTTCAAATTTAGAAACGTATCTCACTTCATCAAACAATTTCACACATCATCGTATAGCTCGAACTTCACTTTTCCAACACCTTCGACCACCATCTTGTTCTCATTGACTAGTTTCACTTTTTCTCTTTTCTTTTCTTCAATCACAGCAAATCACTAATTCTTTGAGCAAATATGAAATGGGTAAATAGAATCCATTAACCATTTATCTTGTAATAGATCTTTTGCTTTTTTCTTATCATCATCTACACTCAAACATTCACTATCAACACCTTTATCAATTGCAATTGCAACAGTTTCTTCTTTTTCTTTTCCGCGACTCTTCTTTAATTGTTTAAATTCTGCAAGATCTTTCTTCGTCTTCATATAATGGTATTGAATGTGGCCCTTCTCATGACAGTAGTAGCATTCTTTATTTTAAAGGTCTACCCATGGTCTCGAGTTCAATCTATTATTTCTTCTCTAATTTTTTTCACGTAGATTACTTCTATCACGACTATAACTAGCAATAAAAGCTCCACCTTCATTGCTATTATCTGTCTTCTTAAACTTTTCATAATTCAAGATAACTACGGTAATCTCCTCTATCTTCAAAGTCTCTTTCACAACTATTAAGACTGTCACCAAGCTTTTATAAGATTGTGAGAGAGAGATTAAAAGCAAGAGAGCTTTATCTTTTTCATTTATTTTCACGCCAACACTAGCTATTTGGGTAATTAATTTATTAAAAATATTAAGGTGATCCTTCACATCAATACCTTCATCCATTCTGAGTTGCACAAGTCCTTCTTCAAGTACAAGCAATTTGTAATTGACTTTGATATGTATAAACTTTCTAATTTCTTCCACAAAACAACTAGCGAAGTCTCCTCCAAAACATTATACTTCACATCAGAGGCTAATGTCAATTTAATCATACTCAAAGCCCTTTGTTGAAGGTCCTCCAAATCATCATCTTTCATGGTCACTGATTGTTTCTCGTTCAATTTTTTTATTATTCCTTATTGTACACGGACATCCTTCATGGTACTTTGCCACAGACTAAAATTAATTTTCCCATCAAACAACTCCACTTCAAATTTTATGCTCACCATCTTTGACATCTTGAATCACAACACTAATACCACTTATTTGTGAAAATCATACTCACACAAATTAAGGAACACAAAATTTAACATGGTTCAACATAAGCCTACTCTACCAAACAAATCCACTATCAAAGGAAGAAATAATTATATGACCACTAATTATTTTTCTTATTCTCAAAATCACTAAAACAAAACTCACGGAATTCGATATGCCTCTCCACTTCGTGAGCTCTCTACAATATGATGGCTAGCCAACTAATCTTATATATAGGCAACTAAAGTTTAGTCATTTTAAAACTTTAATTATTAAATTTTATAATTTAAATTATATTAAACTTTCTATTTTACCTAATTTTCCTAATTCCAATTTAACTTGGATTCTAACATGCCCATTTAATGCAAACAAAAAACATTACAACTATAAAAAAAAATCTATGCAATTGATGAAGATGATTTCACTGAGTTCAACTAATTAAGTTGATGAACTGGTTGCTTAAAGAGAAAAAGAAAAAAAAAATATTCTAACATGAATCTTATATTAATTTTTTGGTCATATTTTACACATTCTCAAAATTACGTCCCATAGTCTTACAACACAAATTTACTATAAAATTCATGATCTTCACTTTAGGAGATCCTCAAATATTTAGGGACAAAAAAGCCTCTATACCAAATGTTATGGATCTCTAGATGAACCAATATAATGCTTAAAACTTGTTAAAAGTTTTTGCGTCAGTTTAGCACAAACAAATAAAATATTTTTAAAAAGGAGCTATGTACCAAGGTACATGTTTCCTGTGAACATTTGCTCCCTAGTTGATGAGAATAATAACAAGTAAATATAGAAAATGAAGAACAGTTGCTGCACTAATTTTTTAAGAGAAAAATGAATCTGTAATTTAATTAAACCCTTGATTAATGTTTAGGTCATCAGCAATGCATCTTTTAGGTATTAACTATTGCTATAAAAATTGTCTAGGATGTATGTTTTGGGAAGGTCCATTGACCCGGTTTAGAATGATGTTCATTTTAAGTTTTTCCTAACATTTACTATTAATAAAATTGTAACATCTCAAATTTTTAAATAATTATTTAATGATTAAATTTTGATATTTTAATGTATTAAATATTGTGATATTTAATTTGACTTTTTTGGGTTTTTAAAACCGAGTTTTTATTTTTCAAGATAATTAATTTTAATGATTTTTAAAAATTAATTTAAAGACCACGTGACAAGTTTGAAAATATTTTTGGACTCTATAAATTTTTTTTGAGCTTTTTGTAATTTTTTCGAAATTTTTGAGCCTCATTTTGGGTCTCAAGGTAGAGTAAAAATCAAATTCTGGATATCATGAATCGACTTGGTCAAATCAAACTAGACCGAATCGGACCTATCGAATTGGACGGACTCCTTTTTCTTTCCCCTTCCTCTCCTTCACGCAACTGCCCTTTCCCCCTTCTCTCTTCTTTTCTCTCTCCTCCCCCTTCCCCACTGCCAGCCACCACTTGCCCTTCCTCCTTCCCTCGTCGGCGCCCCACCGACATGCCTTCCCCACCACCACTACCTCCTTTTCTGTCATTTTCCACTATCAACAATAATAAAATCATCATTACAAGCTCAAAACTATAATATCTATAAACCCAATTACGCCCAAGAGAACCCACACCGCATCAAACTGCTCATAGTAAATATATTAGTTAGTTCCTCTCAGTCTCCTCTGGACATAACCTAATATATTTACTATTACAACACTACACCACAAAGGGTGTCTTCAACTATATGGGCAAGAGCCTCTCACTAATGGACAAAAATCCATTCCTCTTGAATTCTATATCCTTTCTCCACCTTAGGTCGAAGCCTCTCTCCACTACAATAGGCAAATGCCCCTCAACAATGGGTAAAACCAAATCCTCAACAATTAACAAAGCTCCTCTCTACAATGGGCGACAGCCTCACTCCATAAACTGAAAACCAAATAATCTTTTCTACCATTCTTCGATTTATAGTATTAATTCCATCAATTCTAATTTGATCAGTAGTCCCACTCAATTTAGGAATAATACTAAAATAAAAGTTCTACTTTATATAGAAAATATTTCTCTATCCTATTGAGGAATATTTTTTCCATTCAAATTAGGAATCTCCTCAAATCCCACTAAGATTTTGAGTCATGATTATAACAGGTAACGTAATAGAAGTATTTTTGTATCGATATACGATCTTGTCTAATTTTGCATGTGGCAAATGGTAATCCATAGTTAATGGTACTGAGAGCGTACATGTGATCAGCCCTAATAATACGTGATAAAATTTATTCTTAACTAGAATATATGCTTACCCAGGTAATTCAATTGGTGTCATTTCCTACGATATCTCATTGCATCTTCAAATAGCTTTTTCAGAGCTAAAGCTAGCTTCTTCAAAGTGTCGCAATGCTTTTGGGTATGATTTCCATGCTAACGATATAAACAAACTTGCCAATAAACTAAAAAGTATCCAACCAAATATGGTTACAAGACTGCGCACAAGTGGCGCAAAAGACAATTGCGAAGATGACTACTGAAACAACCACAAACACCTGCATGTCCCAAGATTGAGGTTTTTGTGAGATATGGGAGCTCAGTATTTGAAGGATAGAGAACAGCTCGCAAACCTGCCTGTTATAATTTCTTTTAGAAGAAGAAAAGTGAGAGATTGATTAAAGTGTAAGAATTGTACCACCATCTAGTAACGTCAAAGAAATATAAGGATTTCCTACTTTTCAAATGCTTACAATCTAGCAATTGTAAAAAGTTGGAGAACTTATTTACTCTAGAACTACTAGTTTCTTTAGTTTGCACGCCATAGTTAAGCAAGTAATTTGCAGAAGTCAATTTGATAGACAGGGCAGGAGTGGCATTTGGAAAGGAAAGAGTGGATGAAGCAGGAGCAGTAAGAGAAGAGGAGGGTTGAGAAATACGAGATTGTTCCGTCGACATATTGCCTAAGGTGTGCTAAGCAGAAGGCATCTGACACCATGTAGAAGTCTGCTATATTGATTAACTCAAGATACAAGAGTATACACATATATACATTGACCTAAAAGGATAAACACTTATCCAGCTTTTTTTGATAAGCAGCATACTAAAACTGAATATCCTTATCAGTAGACACCATAAAAATACAGTCTAAGTTGAAGCTTCAAATTCTAACATATTCTCTTCCCCTAACTCCTATGTGTCCTGTATATGTCTCTCTTTGCTTCAGTCTTCGGATTATGTTTCTCTCCCTTACCGCTTCACTCTCACACCCCAAGAATAAGTTCAAATAATAATCAAGTCTGTTCAAATTCATTGAAAACAGATCGGATTTAACTACAAATTAAAGAGCTCAACCATTATTTTCCTTTTGACATATGTTCACTTCATATATGTCCTGGACCAAAAGAGTTTAAAAATAATAAAAGAAAGAAAGAAGAAAAACGGAGGACAAAAATGTGAGAAAGTTGAAACAAAGGAGGCAAAAACAAGTAGGGGTAATTTTTGTAATTAAAACATGCTAAATTTAACTTTACATTAATTTTTAATTAATATATTTAAAAATATATTTTTTCAATGATAATTTCAACAGTAATATTAAATAAAAATTATAATATATATGATGGCAGAGTTAGGATGTTATCCTTAAGGAGGTCAAATAAAAAATATAATGTGATTATAATAATATATTAAATTTTATTGTGCATATAATTCTATTATAACAAAGATTTGTAAATTTTCTAATAAATAAAGTTAATTTCTAAATAACTAATAAAAAAAATTAAAATATTACTAATCTAGAAAGAATTAAATTTATAATCAAATATCTGAATGAATATATATATAACTAATAAATTCAGCTAGGGTGCATTAATTTAAAATTGTATTTATATGCATATATTATACTAGAAATATTTGTAATTTTTCGTAATTTAAACACTATAAAGTCATGGTTACAATAATAATAAAATACTTATTTTAGAGTGGCTAATCAATAAAAATATATTAAAAATAATTGTATAATATTATAATATATGCAGTAATTTATCGGAAGGACGAAAAATGTTATTAACAACATCCTCCAACAATTAAGTCCATTAATGTTGATGCACCACTGCTCATAAAATGAAAATATTACATAACATTTCCATTTGCCGGTTCAAACCAAAAAAAATAAAGTTTACGAAATTAAGGAAATTACATTCATGAATTTATAGACCAGTAGTCGATATATGTGATGCTCAAGACAAGTTAATATTTGTGTCGAATTGGTGCAAACAAAGAAAATTACAACTCAGCTGAGTAAAGGATTGTAGAATGGAGGAACAGAGGATCGAGTACCTTAGCAAAGGAGAAGGTTCTGAAACTGTTATACCCCCTCTTCCTTCATTAGCTGAGTTGTGTACGAAATTTTCATCCCTAATCATAGCCATGAATGCATTAATAATTAGGTATTCATTTTTTTATGTAACATCAAATAGTTTAATTATCTGTTTTTGATTCATTGTGAAAATTACATCCACACAAATTAAAAAATGTATAAAATTTAACATAATTTAATGTAAAGTTATTTCATTAACAAATTTAATATAAAGAAAAAATCATTATAAACACTAATTATTTTTCTTAATTATAAGGCACTTTCCACCATAATTTAATAATATTGTTGCAATTTTTTTTTTAATTTCTTTCTAATTAAACTTAACTTAAAACTTCATATTTAATTTATTTTCTAAATCCTAATTCAATTTGATTTGGAATTCTAAGAGAACTTTTTTTTTTCCTTCTTTACTTACCCAGGCAATTCATTTAGTGTCTCGCTCATGGGGCATCTCATTGCATCGTCAAATATCTTCTTCAGAACTGTAGCTAGCGTTCTCAATCCGTTGATTGCATTTTCGGCTAGCTTCTTCAGGTATTGCAATGCTTCGCATAGTAATTTATAGAACCCTTGGTATGAATTCCATGCTATCGGAATAAACACACACACCAATACGCTCACAAGTATCCAACCAAAGATGGGTATAAGATTGTGCACAAGCAGTGCAATTGCAAGAATGCCCAACAGGACAAGAGTCTTCCGAGCAATTGTTTGGCGATTTGAGTCCCTAGTTTCGAGGTTCTTATATTCAATTAAAAATACTATTGCAAAGATGACTACTACAGAAACCACAAACACTTGCATGTCCCAAGACAGAGGTTTTTGTGGGATGAATGAGCCAAGCAACTGAAGGATAGAGAACAGCTCACGGACCCTGTTATAAAAAAATTTAAAAAATTAAAAAGAAAAAGAAGAGATAGATTGATTGAAGAATTAATTGAGGTAAAAATGTGTGTGTATGTGTAGTAACATGGAAAAAATATCCTATAAGATCCAAATTCCAAAATATTCTCCCACCCCCCAACAACCCCCACAACCCCCCCAACCCCCTATCTGCGTCTCTCTCGCTCCTTCAGTCTTTAGATTATGTACTTGGCCATGATGGGAATACCCCCGAATTTTCCTGGAAATTGGAAAACAACGCTTCACTGTCACACTCAAAAATAAGTTCAAATACAATTCATTTAAAACAGAGAGCTTTTAGCTACAAATTGAAACAGAGGAGATATAAAACTACAAATGAAGAGGATGGAATCGTTGAATGCACACTGCAAAGGGGAAACATTTTTCAAATGGGTTGCAAACAAATCTGTGCATATTATAGCGCTTGACGGCTTTGACCCATTTTAAGCCCAAAACTAAATTAGCTGAATAAGCCCACTTTTCCATTTATTTGTTTGTATTTGTAGCCCAAATATATAATATGAATCATCACCATTATTTCTCGGAGTCTTCTTATTCTCCTAAACAGATAATAAAGAATTGTCATGAGTCATGAGCTGCTAGTTGACCTGTGTAAATTATTTATGATATGATGAGAGAACCTAGCCAAGAAATGGAGACGGATCCACCGTAGAAGGAGATCTCTTAGCTCTACTCAATGAAACAACTAGGGAGGTCGTAGAAAATATGGTGACCAACATCTTCTGGATCTGTTTCAGATCTCACAAGCTCAGGAGCTAACAAGGTAGGCTACAGATCCTCACTCTTACCCTTCAATTTGCTAAAAATTTTGAATTTTTCCTTTGCCTGCAGTGTCCTTCTGCTATCTCCCTTGTGTATTGCAAGTATGCATAGCTCTAGCTTTTCCTGAGCATGAATTACAATGAATTTTGGATACATCTTCTAATTCAAAAGGGGCTTCAATAATGCAAGGTTTTCCTGAGTTTTAATTGGATATTATTTAAATTTTTTTAGCAACTTTCTCTCTCTCTTTTTTCCTCTATATGGCTAATCTTTCAAATTCAACATAGAATTATTTTATATCACAATTATAGTTGTTTTCACAATTTCAATTATGAAAGCATTCATCTTGTACTAGTATACTATAGTGTAATGTATTGGTGAAATTATATTTTTATTTGTATCAGTGCAGTCAAAATCCAAATGAATTCTTTCAAAAACAAAAATCCAAATGAATTTCTAAATCAACATTTATCAAAGCATATATTCACTTTTAAGAACCATAAATTTAATTAGCAACGTACTATAATAAGTATAGTCCATGGAAATTTAAATGTGAATCCATAAAGTGTGAGATGGTCATATTTGGGTTGTAGACTAACTATTATTAAAAAGGTTAAAACTGATCATTCTCCCTCAAGTGGAATCATTTCTCCTCATAATACCTTGAAATTTGATGCGATGATAATACCAAGAAGGCAGGAACCTTGACACTTGAATTGAATCGGGCTCGACCTACTCTGATGCCATATTACTATCTTGTATTAAACGGATGGAGGTGAATAAATGAGTTGAGACAAAAGTTCATAAAGTATGAGATGGGCATGCTTGGACTTGAACCAACCGTTGATAAAAGGTTAGAACTAGCCAATTAGTTAGCTAAACCCACTCTTTTAAGCCCTTTAAATTTCTTAATTCTTTTTCAATATGGAACTCTTAACCTCGCTGTATTCCACAGGTTTTCAACTAGTTTTTTTTTAATAAAATTATATTTTTTTTCCTTGATAATTAGGTTATAATATTATATTCAACAACTATATTAAAATTATTGGTATAAAAAAAAATAAACATGTTAAATTTTAGAATGCAAATAACTCGTAAAATATTTGAAACAATTAAATATAATTGACATTATATTAAATGACTGATAGATTTGGCGATCATTAATTAATTACTTTCTATTATTTTATGTAATTATTGTAAAATTATACAATTATTTAAAATAAATTAATCATTATAAATTAATTACTTTTAAATAAAAAAATGCAAGAGAAGTAAAATAAAGGGAAATCATATATTACACAGAAGAGAAATAAAAGTTGGTGTGAAAATTATAAAAGAAGAGTGTTATATAAATTAAATAAATTAAAACTATGTAGTATTGATGGTCTTGGGTTTTGAATTTTAAAGCTTTAAAATTCTTTCTCAATCACTCTTTATTTCTTTTCAACTTAAATCTATAAAATAAACTATGTTTTCTCTCTAAATATTAAAGTTAGAAACTGATTACTTACCAAAGCATTCATTAAAATTCTTTAGATGATGTAGGAAGAAAATAAATAGCTAAATAAAATATAGTTATCAAGCATCCCATTTAAAGTAAAAAAAAAAATAAAAAATGAATAAATTATGATAAAAAAGTAAAACAAAAATTATTTGATTAATCCATGATGCAACCAGTACAATTCCTTTTTAATCTTTTATTGTTTTAATATGTGATGATGCTTTATATGTTTATTTATTAAATATTGTAAAAGTAATATTATAATGATTAAATATTATGTATGGCACTACTTGGATATTAAGTATAAATAATGATCACCGGTGCTGGGCTTGCTAATTCAGCCAAACTTGCCCTCTCCCATTTCCACCTTTGTCTCTGTCTCTCTTAGCCGATTTCGCTGAAATGAAACTCACTGTTAAGACTCTCAAAAGCAGGAGCAGCCATTTCAGGCCACCGATACAGTACTGAATAGCTCATCTGTATAATTTTGTATGCTAAAAGCAATCTCTCAGCTTTTTCTGATGTTGACTCTTGCTCAGTAGCTCTTGGTTATCCACTGCAGCAGATTGTTCTTCCCTGATCGTCTTACAACTGTTTCTTTTGTTGTTTTGCTTTTCTTTTAGTTTCGAGTATGTTCAGTTTTGTTCCTTTAGTTTGCAGTGTATTCTTGGTGTGTTGGTTTTGTAACTTTCAAGTTTTTTTCAATTAGCATGATACACGCCTAAATTAAGTATAATTGGTTTTGTCTGTTGACTTCAGTTAGCTGGATCTTCTCATACTAAATTTTTCATAAATTGATTAACTGATTTGATTTTCCATTTCCAAGTGGTGGATCCATGTTATTAATGAGGGATCAATTGATCCTATTTTTTTAAATTACTTATATATATATATATATATATATATATATATATATATATATATATATATATATATATATATATATATTGATGCTTTTAAATTTAAGCATTGAGTTATTTTTTCTGTTGAAAAATATATTTTTATAATGAGAAATTAGTTTATTTTTATTTTTATTAAAAAATTTTAATATATATTTAATTAAATTAACTTATAATATAGTGTGAGTTGGTAAGAAGATTTTTTTAGGGTATTAGACTTCGTGGAGCACAATTTTAAAAGCATTTTTTTATAAAATTTTATTATATTTTTATATATTAATCTCAAAAATTTTTTTTCTAAATCCACCGTTATCTACTTCTTTAAAAAAAATACAGATAAAAATGAATAAAATAAGACCAAATTATTATATTTCATTTTCTTTTCCATTGTTTGGAATATATAATTTTACAAGAATTCAATTTTGTTGATTTATTTTTTTATCAATTTTATATTTGAAATTAAAGGATTTAATTTTTTTAACTTATAAAAAAATTTACTTTTAAATAAATAAAAATTAAGCATGATTGTATGAGAATTCAATTAAATTATTTTTTTTTTACAGATGATTTAATCCAAACAAAGCCTTTAATTTTTAGTGTCTTAGCAATTTTTCCTTTTAAATATTTTATTTATCACTTTTTCATTTGAAATTTAAAAAGCTTAATTGGCAGATTTTTTTTTTCGAGTATATAAATTGCTATTAATAATGGTTTGAAATAAGAGCAGCTTAATCAGAGGTTTGTTAACACTATTTCTCATTATTAATTTACTGGTGTCTGCTATTTTATGTTTTGAATTTCTTGAAAATTTTTTGGAAGCATGACTATTTTTGTTGCACCCGGTTGGAGTTTTTTTTTTTTTTAATTTTTTTTCTCCCTTCTCTCTACATTTGTGGATTTTTTGCATTCGTTTTATTTTGTTTGGAGCTTCAATTGAGGGTATAAAATTTTTAGTTATCAATAACCCATTTGTCTTTCTAGATCTTCCCTTATATTTCACTCCAATGTCCGATCCTCTCTCCACAACCAATTGCTAAAATGGTCTATTTTTAGTTTCTTTACTGTGTTTTCTTTCTTTATTAGATAGTTTCTCATTGGGTAGTCCTAACACACAAACTTATTACAAAATTCATGATAATCACTTTAGGAGATTATTGCTATAAAAATTGTCGCCACATATTTAGGGACAAAAGGCCTCTATAACTAATGTTATGTGTTCTTGAGAACTTACATTATAGAAAACTTAACCAAATCCCTAATTAATACCTTGTTAACAAATCTATTGATCGGCTATCGTATTGTGTTCTTTCAAGAGTTTTCACTTAATATGATTTATTCTGAGTTGGTTATATCAGGGTGGTCTAATGACCAGAAAATAGCTAGACGTGGTATATGTATTAAGTTTTTCTTAAATATTTATCAATAAAATTCTGCTCATAAAAAAAATCTTGTCAATAAATAGAACAACACTTGTAAAAGGCAACTACATAATGAGAATGAAGTAGAGAAAGAGGATTGGGTGCCTTAGTGAAGGAGAAGCTTCTGAAACTGTGCTGTCCAACCCCTTCCACAATTGAGTTGTGTGTAGAATTTTCATCCTTAATTATAGCCATGGTTGCATCACTAACTAGGAACTCATTTGTTATGCTACATCAAATTTTTGTTTTAATTTAAAATTCCATCTTCGAACTTTTTTTTCTTTTTTTGCTTACCCAGGCAATTCATTTGGTATAAACAAAGAAAATTATAACTCAATTGGGTAGGGAATTATAGACATTGGAAAGAGGATTGAGTACCTTAGCAAAGAGAAGGTTCTGAAACTGTTATCCCTCACCTCCTTCCTCAGTTGAGTTGTGTGTGGGATTTACATCCCCAATCATAGCCATGGATACATCATCAATATTCTAGGAGCTCATTTTCTTATGCTACATCAAATATTGTTTTAGTTTAATTGTCCATCTTCGAACTTTCTTTTTTCCTTTTTTACTTATTTCTTCTTTCCATTTTATTACATTGTGGAACAATTGGTATAAAAATGAGTCAATAAACTATAAAAAGTAATGTAATAGAGGTATGTACGATCTTGTCTGGTTTTGCACGTGGCAAATGGTAATCCATAGTTAAGGGTATGGAGTGTAAATGCTATGATATCATGTACGTAGAATAGTGTGCATCAGACAGAATTACGTGTATATAGTACAAAGTGATAGAGTATGGCAATGACAAGGATATAGACAACGATAAGATTTACATGACTATAGGATATGCATTCCTAGTACAACAGTATCTTGACATTATCTCCAATATGATCAACACTCACAATGTGTGAATGGGATCAACACTAATTATCTATGCTATTGTATAGATGGCTAGAGTAACCACAAGCCCTTAATCCTAATTCAGCAAATGGAACAGCAACTGAATGCATAAAATAACAAAAACAAGAGACACAGAGAGAGAAAGCAACTGCATAATGAAGGTAGATTAGATCAGGAGCTTAAAGGGAAATTCTTATCTAGATCTGGTCCATTATAGATTTAAAATATAAACATATGAAACTCATGTATTTAATAGGTAGTCTCATCATATATATACATATTTGTGTGTCTTGAATCTATAGTGATTCAGATCTAGAAAATGAAAATCCCTGAGTCATGTATCTGGTGAAAGAGCAAAAGGGATATGAATGAATAACGAGGAACTCATTAGGATATGTGCTTACTCAGGCAAGTCATTTGGTGGCTCGTTCCTTGTGTGTAGCACAACAGTATCTAGCCTCCTCAATTTGTGGATTATATCTTCAGCTAGCTTCTTCAAGTATTGAAATGCTTTATGAAGCAATTTACACAAGTCTTGATACAAGTCCCATGCTGCCCATATAAACGCACAGACCCATAGGTTCAGAAGTAACCTACCAAAATTGGGAACAAGGATCCACACAAGTTGCACAATAGCAAGAGAGCCGATCAGGAAACGAGTATTGCCAACAATTGTTTTGTAATTTGAATCACAACTTTTCAGTTTATCCTCAATTATCGATGCTACTATATATATGACTAGAGTAATCACAATCATCTGCATTATGGTACCATGTGTCTCAAATGGATTTTTCACTAAGATGAGGGAAACCAGCATCTGAAGGAAAGAGGTCATCATCTCATTAGCTACCCTGTTATCACCCATAAAAAAGATATACTTGGGTTATTTTCATTAGCCAATCTACTCAAAAAAAAAAAAGAAAGAAAGAAAGAAAGAAAGAAAAAACTAAAATCAACAAAGCTAGGGTTTGTCATTTGCCCGTGTATTCTACGTGTTTTTTTTTTTTTGGTAAGTATGAAGTTTCATTTCACTTTTTGTTCTCAAAAATAAACAAACACGGGAGGCATCAGGTAGGAGCAAAAAGAAAATTGAAAAATATCCCAAAAACCTCATATCAATTCCCCCCTTTTGTATTTTTTAGTAGCAAATGGCAGCAAAGTAGTTCCTACCAGAACAAGCATGATTTTGTGCCATAGTCAACAGAAAGACGCTCCTAGAGAAGTGATCCAAGACCAGAACCAGAACCACCTCCAACAGCATTGAACACCAAGAATCCTTGGAGGCCAGTGCAGTTGTCAGCAAGCTTTCTGATACGGTCCAAGCAAAGATCAACAATCTCTTTCCCAATAGTATAGTAGCCGCGTGCAAAGTTGTTGGCAGCATCTTGAGTTGCTCTGGGTGGAAGAGCTGGCGAAAAGTTTGTCCTCACTTCATCAGTAACAGTGGGCTCAAGATCAACAAACACAGCTCGAGGGACGTACTTACCTGCACCAGTTTCGCTGAAAAAGAAGCTCAAAGCATCGTCCCCTCCACCGACGGTCTTGTCACTTGGCATCTGGCCATCAGGCTGAATGCCATGCTCGAGGCAGTAAAGTTCCCAGCAAGCATTTCCCACCTGAATACCGGCCTGACCCATATGTAAATCGAGATGCACTCTCTCATCTTCTTTGATTCATCAAATCCAACAAGAATTCAAGAAAAATGCTAATGAAATAATTTAAGACAGAGATTGATCGAAAGCTAATGCTAAGAGCGGCGTTTATGAAGACGCCTTCAAGTGTACGTATAAACTTATTTACTCTAAGCTTATAGACCCCATAAAATTATACTATAACATGAAGGTCCAAATTCTAACATATTCTCTTTAAATTATATTATAAAAAATTATATATTCCTTTTGACATATGTTGACTTCATATCTCTGATATGTCTTGGACCCAAAGGTTTTAAATTAAAAAATAAATAAATAAATAAAAGAAGAAGAAGAAGAAGAAAAACGGAGGAGGACAGAAATGTGAGGCAGTTGAAACAAAGGGTACATAAAATAACTAAAAGAAGAAGAGTATAGGAAAAACGAGGGGCAAGAGATTTTACACACATTTGGCTTCAAGTCTGCGGTTGGATTAATCAAAACCTCTGAAGTACTTGGCAAACTTTGTATCTCTACTTTCTTGGGCACATAGCAGAAATCGGAGTAAACATTGCTGAAATTCTTTACCTTATTATACAGGAGAGGGGAGGGAAACACTTGGAAAAAGAGCTTCACAACTTGGCTGTCCTCGTCACCGACCCTTCATTTTTTCTTCCTCTTATCTAAGTCTGCCGTTGTTTTTTCTGCCTCTCACATACTCTTTTCCTTTGTCGCAGGGGGGTTTTTCTAAGTATTGTCTCTCTCTCTATCTGTAGCGAATTAATAAATCAAAATTTATATTAATTTCTGTAAATATTTATAAAAAAGATATTAAATAAATATAATAAATTTTTATTTTTTATTAATTGATGTCTCAAATTTTCTATTAGTCTCTAATACTTTACAATTTAATTATATATTATAATTTAAATCAAAAAATTAAAATTATTTGATTGTCATTAAATAAATATAAAAATTCAATTAAAAATTAATTATTCAAATTTTTATATTTATAAATAAAAATTTAATTGATAGTTGTTATTTGATGAAAATTAATTATAAGTTAATCTGAATTTCCTATCACGCAAATTAGAATTATATGATATTTTTCTGTTTCTTCCTCTCCTTCTATGGGCAAATATAATTTCTTTTCTTCATATTTTTCATCATTTTTCTTTTGGATCTATGATTTTTTTTTTATGAATTTGATATAATATTTTGATTTTGACTGATTTTCATTTTTTAAATATATAATGTAATTTGTATTATAAAGTTATATAATAATCAAAACTATAATTTTCTAATACTTATATTTATTATAGAGATTTTATTATAATTTTTTAATCTATAATTAATTCTTATAATTTGATATTTTTTGTTATTTTTATTTATTGTATTTGTTATATGTAGGGTTGAGCAGATTTCGGTTCAAACTGAAAAATCGAACTGAACCCAGTCAATTCGGTTTAATCAGTTTGGTTTTAAAATTCAATCGGTTTGGTTCGGTTTTACATTATATAAATTTTGATTATTTTTGTTTGGTTCTGTTTTGAAAAGAAAAAAAATCAGTTAAACCGAACCAAACCGAATAATAATTTATATGTTCAAATCGAACCGAATCGATTTTTGAATTGATTTATTTTTATGAGAAATTTATGAATTATATTTAATTTTATATATATATATATATATATATATATATATATATTAATTATTTAATTTCATTGATCAATGGTTATTAGGTTCAAGACAAAGTCAAAATTAAACCAAATAATTTGAAAATCAAGTCTAAATTAAAAAATCAATCAAAAATTAAAATCGATCAATTTAAACCGAACCAAACCAAAATAGAGCGATTCGGTTCGATTCGATTTTTTACCCATTTCGGTTCGATTCGATTTCTAAAATATATAATTTAATTTTTATAATTTAATTCGGTTCGATTCGATTTTCTCGCCCCTAGTTATATGCTCTATTATATATGTGCATGAAAAAATATTTTATTGATGCATGACAAAATAGTCAATTTAGCGCTATACTTATGAGAAAGTTCAATTTAGCCTATTTTTAATTTTTTGTCCAATTTAACCTAAAAATTTCAATTTAAGCTCAAAGTAGCTTAAAAATTAAAATTTATGAGTGAAATTTCTTGATTTCTTGATTTAAATAAAAACTCAATAAGTTCAATTTCTTGATTTTAAGACTAAATTTCTTGATTTGAACCCAAAAATTAAAAAGCTCAATTTCTTAAATTTTTTTTTTTAGCTAAATTGAATTTAAATTAAAATTTTTAGGTTAAATTAATAAGTATAGAGATATGATTAAACTTTAAGCTATTAATGCATTATGATCGACCCCCAATTACAATTTTATTCACTCTCAGTGGATACAGTTGACTCTAACACTGCAGAACTTATATCAATTGGTAAAGTCGCGTCTTCAGCTGTCTGACAAATGAGAGAATGGCGATGATATCATGACTCTAAATCTGCTATTTCTTGGAAGTCAAGTATTCAGCACGTGGTATTTGTTCACACCTTAAGGGAAGTGAACTCTGTAGCGGATGTACATAGCTTTTGATTTTATCTAATTTTTTAATCAAATTTTTAATTTTATTTCTAACAATTTCTAGACACCATGACAATCCAATTTTATCGCCAATTGAATTTTCAAGATAATTAAAGTAAATTAAACCCAAAATTTAGTTTGATGATACTTATTACTGCTAAGTTAAATACTATATGTACTTGAAATTAGCAGTGTTATTATACTTAGTTTGGAAGTTGACCCATCAAAATGATCAAGTGAATGGGTCAATAATTTAATAAGTAGATCAATGATTTAATTCATAAGTCATTAAAAATTAATTAAAATTAATTAAATATAACAGCTGTTAATATAAGTAAATATAATTAATTAAATTTTAATTGTTTAAAATAAAATTTTAATATTTATTAAATTATATTTAATAAAATTTAATAATATTTTTAAATTTTATATGAAAATATTAAATAATATAATGCATAAATATATAGTTTTTTTAATATTTATGAAATATTAAGTATATATTAAAAAATAAATATATTAAAATGAAAAACACACAACTACTAAACTAGCTCAATTGATTTTGATTTTAAAGAGTTTTTATGAGATTTTGAGTTTAATTTTTTTTATACTAAATATAAAAAAGAGAGAGAGATTTTATTAAATAATTGAACCAGTTGAATCAATCGGGTCACGCTAGATTACTTTCTTATCTGGTTCAATTGTAAATTCAAACTAATTTAAAAGCCAATTTAACGATTCATTAATTCAACTGGCTGATTAAATTTGAATTTAATAACTATATGAAATTAGACATCACTATGTATATCATTTAAAATTCACATTGGATCTACGTAATTTAAAATTAAAATTAAATCGAAATTAGATAACCTTATGACATTGTAATGCAGTTGTAATTAAAAATAATAATTAAACTTGAATTGAATAAAATCATGGTTAGAGTATAGTAAAATTTTTCCTTAAAAAAATTAGTCATTAAATTTGATAAAAATGGAAATCAAACAGATCCTTCAATCTGATTTCGAGGATCTGACGTACGTTGTCTTATGTAGACACTGCGTAGCCCACACTGACGTTGTCTTATGTTCTGCCGAAAGCAAACAACCCTTTCCTCATTTGATCAAACTGAGTTGGATACAGAAAACGACACCTTCCTTTAAAGTGGCTTCTAGAAAAGAATTAAATTAAATTTTTTTATATTATTATATAATTTTTAATTTAATTTCTATTATTTTAAAATAATTTTTTAATTTAAAATTTAAAATTTTTCCTTATTATTTATATTTCTAAATATGAAAATTAATAAAAAAATTAATTAAATTCTTATAAATTTTTAATGTCTAAAAAAGTTGAATATATTAAAGTGGAGGAAAATAAGAGAGAAAGATAAATAAAAAAAGAAAATAGAAGAATATT
Source organism: Hevea brasiliensis (assembly GCF_030052815.1). Lineage (NCBI taxonomy): Eukaryota > Viridiplantae > Streptophyta > Magnoliopsida > Malpighiales > Euphorbiaceae > Hevea > Hevea brasiliensis. Next base: position 64,186 of record NW_026614683.1, read on the forward strand.
TTAATTACTTTTTAATAAAATTATAAATATATATTTTTTAGAAATATTATTATTAGTTTTTAATATATATATATATATATATATATATAAAATAATATAAATAAAAAAAAATATGTAGATATATTATTATTTTTCTTTTAAGTTTTACATGATTGATTAATTATCAGTGCTATCAAAGATATATTTTTTAATATATGTAATCAAAGAATTTTTTAATAATTGATATCTCATTTAATTTCACAATCGAGTCTGTAATTTTTAATGCCTTTTAACATTTGTAGTGGCAATAGGTAATATTATAGTTAATTTCACAAGCAAGTAAGCCAACAAATACACTAATTTTTCTTTGTTTAGATTAGATTTTAAGTGAGATCATCAATTTTTTTAATTATCTTATGAAATTGAATTTGTTTATTAATTTTATTGACATAAAAAAGAAAAGAAAAGAAAAAAGAAAAAGCTAATTAATAGAGAATGAGAGAAGAAATATATAAAAGGAAAAAAAATTATGATTATGTGAATATAAAAATGAGAAGACATGAAAGTAAAAAGAGAGCCATTAGAGTTTTTTGAATTTTTTTTTATATATAAAAACTATTAAAGTTTGATTATTGTATAAGTTTTGACTTTTAGGTAATATTATTTATTTTAAAACATTAAAATAATAGGTGTCGGTAAAGGGTCCAACACAAGTCTAAAGTTGTTAAATATAATAATATTTTAAAAATTTTAATGATGTCTAAAAAAATATTTTTTAGTGAATATATATATATATATATATGTGTGTGTGTGTGTGTGATTTAGAAAAAAAAATAAAAAAAAAAAGAGTGGGTTATTAGGTTATTAGGTTCAATGGTTATTAGGTTCAAGCCAAAGTTAAAATTAAACCAAATAACTTGAAAATCAAGTCTAAATTAAAAAATAATCAAAAATCAAAACCGATCAATTTAAACCGAACCAAACTAAAATAGAGCAGTTTGGTTCGATTCGATTTTTTACCCATTTCAGTTCAGTTCGATTTTTAAAATATATAATTCGATTTTTATAATTTAATTCGATTCGGTTCGGTTCGCTCGCCCCTAGTTATACGCTCTATTATATATGTGCATGAAAAAATATTTTATTGATGCATGACAAAATGATCAATTTAGGCCTATACTTATTGAGAAAATTCAATTTAGTCCATTTTTAATTTTTTGTCTAATTTAACCTAAAAATTTCAATTTAAGCTCAAAGTAGCCTAAAAATTAAAATTTATGAGTGAAATTTCTTGATTTAAATAAAAAACTCAATAAGTTCAATTTCTTGATTTTAAGACTAAATTTCTTGATTTGAATCCAAAAATTAAAAAGCTCAATTTCTTAAATTTTTTTTTTAGCTAAATTGAATTTAAATTAAAATTTTTAGGTTAAATTAATAAGTATAGAGATATGATTAAACTTTAAGCTATTAATGCATTATGATCCACCCCCAATTACAATTTTATGGTAAATGCAATGTTGATGAGTCGTCGGGTGAATAGGAACTGCGAAAGCTCTTTTCTTATATTTATTCATGCTCAGTGGGCACAGTTGGGTCTTAACACAGCAGAACTTATATCAATTGGTAAAGTCCTTGAATTGCGTCTTCAGCTGTCTGACAAATGAGAGAATGGCGATGATACCATTATTGAATATGACTCTAAATCTGCTATTTCTTGGGTTTCTAATCTAAATGGTGCTCCTTGGAAGTCAAGTATTCAGCACGTGGTATTTGTTCACACCTTAAGGGAAGTGAACTCTTTAGCGGATGTACATAGCTTTTGATTTTATCTAATTTTTTAATCAAATTTTTAATTTTATTTCTAACAATTTCTAGACACCATGACAATCCAATTTTATCGCCAATTGAATTTTCAAGACAATTAAAGTAAATTAAACCCAAAATTTAGTTTGATGATACTTATTCGCTAATTTAAATACTATATGGAATTGAAATTAGCAGTGTTATTATACTTAGTTTGGAAGTTGACCCAATAAAATGATCGAGTGAATGGATCAATAGTTCAATCAGTAGATCAATGATTTAACTCATTAGTCATTAAAAATTAATTAAAATTAATTAAATATAATACCTGTTAATAAATATAATTAATTAAATTTTAATTGTTTAAAATAAAATTTTAATATTTATTAAATTATATTTAATAAATTTTAATAATATTTTTAAATTTTATACGAAAATATTAAATAATATAATGCATAAATGTATAGTTCTTTTTTTTAATATTTATGAAATATTAAGTATATATTAAAAAATAAATATTTTAAAATGAAAAACACACAACTACTAAACTAGCTCAATTGATTTTGATTTTAAGGACTTTTTATGAGATTTCGAATTAAAACTTTTTTTTTATACTAAATATAAAAAAAAGAGAGAGATTCTATTAAATAACTGAACCAAGTGAATTAATTGGGTCGATATCTGAGTTTTGCCACAAGGTCAATCGACTCACGCTGGATCGTTTTCTTATCTGGTTCAAATGCAAAATTCAAACTAATTTAAAAACTAATTTAATAATTCATTAATTCAATTGGTTGGTTAAACCTGAGTTTAATAACTATGTGAAATTAGATACCACTATGTATATCATTTAAAATTCACATTGGATCTACGTAATTTGAAATTAAAATTAAATCAAAATTAGATAACCTTATGACATTGTAATGCAGTTGTAATTAAAAATAATAATTAAACTTGAATTGAATAAAATCATGGTTAGAGTATAGTAAAATTTTTTCCTTAAAAAAATTAGTCATTAAATTTGATAAAAATGGAAATCAAACAGATTCCTTCAATCTGATTTCGAGGATCTGACGTACGTTGTCTTATGTAGACACTGCGTAGCCCACACTGACGTTGTCTTATGTACTGCCGAAAGCAAACAACCCTTTCCTCATTTGATCAAACTGGGTTGGATACAGAAAACGACACCTTCCTTTAAAGTGGCTTCTAGAAAAGAATTAAATTAAAATTTTTTATATTATTATATAATTTTTAATTTAATTTCTATTACTTTAAAATAATTTTTTAATTTAAAATTAAAAAATTTTCCTTATTATTTATATTTCTAAATATGAAAATTAATAAAAAAATTAATTAAATTCTTATAAATTTTTAATTTCTAAATAAGTTTAATATATTAAAGTGAAGGAAAATAAAAGAGAAAAAAAAAATAAAAAAAAATATGTAGATGTATTATTATTTTTCTTTTAAGTTTACATGATTGTTTAATTATCAGTGCTATCAAAGATATATTTTTTAATATATATAATCAAAGAATTTTTTAATAATTGATATCTCATTCAATTTCACAATCGATTCTTTATAATTTTTAATGCCTTTTAATATTAGTAGTTGCAATAGGTAATATTATAGTTAATTTCACAAGCAAGTAAGCCAACAAATACACTAATTTTTCTTTGTTTAGATTAGCTTTTGAGTGAGATCACTAATTTTTTTAATTATCTTATGAAATTGAATTTATTTATTAATTTTATTGACATAAAAAAGAAAAGAAAAAAAAAGAAATATATAAAAGGAAAAAAAATTATGATTATATGAATATAAAAATGAGAAGACATGAAAGTAAAAAGAGAGCCATTAGAGTTTTTTGATTTTTTTTTTTATGTATAAAAACTATTAAAGTTTGATTATTGTATAAGTTTTGACTTTTAGGTAATATTATTTATTTTAAAATATTAAAATAATAGGCGTCGGTAAGGGGTCCAACACAAGTCTAAATTTGTTAAATATAATAATATTTTAAAAATTTTAATGATGTCTAAAAAAATATTTTTTAGTGAGTATATATATATATATATATATATATATATATATATATGATTTAAAAAAAAAAGAGTGGGGTTAATCGACCCACTCATGTTAATGTTAATGTGGATACTCCCATAGACATATCACAAGGAATGATAAATCAATAAAAATTAAAAAAATATGTATTTTTAATTATTAAATTTAAAAATAAATATTTTTAATTATTAAATTTAAAAATATAAATTACTTAATAATTATTTGATAATTATTTAATAGTTATAATTTTATAAAATTCACTTATATATATTTATATATAATTAATTTATATTAATTTATTTTTTTATATAAAATATTTTGTTCGAAATCACCGTTATTATACAATTACTTCTCTCTCTTTAAATCCAGTCTCCGACGATAAGAATTATTTTTTTCTTTTCTTTCAAAGATCCTTCCTCCCATCATTCTTTTCTGACCATTTTTTTACCTTTCCTAATTAAAATTTATTATTAATTATTTAAATTCATCCTAAACTTAATTATAATTATTTAAAAAATACTTAAATTTATTTAATTTTATATATTTTAATTAATAATTTATATAAATATATTTTATTAATAATTTATCATTTAAAATTTTAATAATTTTATAAAATATTTAAATTATATTTATTTAAAATATAATATATAAAAACTTACAAATATTATTATAAAATATATATTTTATATTTTATTAATTACTAATATTCTTCTTTTAAAATAAAATTAATATTATTAAATAAAAATATTTAAATATTATATTTCTTTAGTAATTAAAAGAATAAAATTTTTTAAATATTTTAAAATAACAAAAAAAACTATATAATTTAACCATAATCAAATTATTTCACATTTTTAATTTGTATTTTTATGTTATTACTATATATTTTATTCTTTTTATTAATAATATTTTCTTTTATGTTGTATAATATTTATGAAACTTTTATTAAAATAATTATGAGATAAAAAGTTTAGTCTATATCAAAAATAATAAAAATAAAATAAAAAATAATTAACAATAAATTTAAAATATTATTTTATTTTTATATATTAAAATTTAAAAATTAAATATATAAATTAAAATTATTAATAGCAAATCACGAAAAATTCCCTAGTTAGCATACAAAATCAACCAACCCTCAACCTCATCTTAACCATAATTATTTAGTACATGCCTGGTATGTACATCAAATGTTAAATGAAGAATCTAAATCCATGGTTCTGGGTTTCTTAAGAGAAGAAATTAAACAGAGGAAGGAGGAGAGAGCTTTGAAAACTTACCAGAGCCTGCGCGATATGGCTACATAAGCAGACCTTTTGAGAATTAGGGTTTACACAGGAAGATGAAGTTGAGTGCACGGTGGTGACACAGTCTAATCCTGATGATGAGTTGGCAGAATATGATTGGTGAATACATACAAAATAGTTCTTGGTGGCTATGGCCTTAAACATGGATGGGTTTAATTGGATTTGGGTAAATCTACTTCCAATTGCATCATAGACTTTGGGCCTTTCCCATGGCCCCTCCAGTTGCATTAATAAGTTGCCTCTCTAATGGTTTTCTTGTTCAATTTAGTGAACCCTAGGTACTTTCTGTTCACAGTTAGCAAAAGATTTCCTTTTTGTTAATAAGTTGTTATGAATATTCGAGATCATCACGAGACAAACTCCGATATCAATTTCGTCTTCCTTTCTTTTAAATGTAATTTCTGGCAAATTGAATTCCTCTACACATTCTAATTTTTCCTTTTAGTATTAGTCGTTAAAAATGGAGCTGGATAGGCTGCTGGCTTGGGAGTTGAAAAAAAAAAAAATCAGCCAAGCTTGAGTTCGCTGGAAGCTTGACAGTCCCAGCCCAAATTGAAGCTTATTCAAGTCCTCTGTTCATAACTCATGGGAGTTCTAAATTAAAAATTTTATGAGTAAACAATTATTAAATGATTTTATAAAAATCCGTGAAAGCAATAAAAAATCATAATAAATTACAGCTTATTCTGGCAATTGTTTTAGTTTTTCTTCAATTACCAATGCTATTTCATCCATCCCTAGAGTAACCACAAACTGAAGGCATGTAGTTCAGACTCAGGCTCGAGTTTTTACTCCTCTAATCTTTCTTTTAAAAAAAAAAAAACTAACCAATGAATTTTACATACCTTGCCATGGAATACAAAAGAAAGAACAAACTATCCCTGAGATTCAAATTCATCCTCTCACTTGCCACTCTTCTTTCATCTCCATGCAGTGCGAGCTTGTTTTGCGAGATAGCTTCTCGCTATTGTTTCCTCTTTCTCTATATATACACTCTTGTGATATACGCTCCTTTCCTCTCTCTCTAACGTTGTTACATTGACAGTGACCCACCCTTGAACCATTGACTTCGAAAAATATATCTATTGTTGTTAATTTCAAACGGCTTTTTCTCATCCTTCTCCGTTATCTAACACTTATTCCATTTTCATTGAGATAAAATAATATATCTAGTGCAATTAGTTGCAAACGGCTTCTTCTTCCATCCTCCTCCATATCAGTTCCAAACGGCTTTTTCTCATCCTCCTTATCTAACACTTAGAGCTTATTTGGTTTAACTGTTGAATACAACTGATAGCTATACTGTTAGTTGATAGCTGATAGCAACCATTTTACGTTAAGTGTTTGGTAAAATTATATTTAGCTGTTGCTGTTGATATGTGAAATGACTAATAAGGGTATATATCATATAATTTATTTAATTTTTAAATAAATATAAAATTATTAAATTATTAAATTATATTATTTATTTTATTATTAAATTAAATATATAATTATTAAATTAATATATTATATTTATTTAAATAAATATATGATTATTAATCTATTATATTATATCATTTATTTTATTATTGAAATAAGAAAAATAATTATTTTTTAAGATAATTAAATAATTTTAAAAATATAGATAAAATAATAAAATAATTATTATTGTTAATAGAAAAATTTATAATTAATTTTAAGTTTTTAGATATAAATAAATATTTTATATTTTATATTATTACTAAAAAAGTATTTTAACAAAATTAAAATACGTCAATTAAAATGTTAAAATTATAAATAAAAAATAAAAACATTAATAATATTAATTTTCAAGTTAAATAAAAAAAATAATATGGTCAAAATAAAAAATAAAACCAAATCTATGATGGGTATCATCGATTCTTGCTATTTTTAAGCTTGCCAAACACTATAATTTATCTGTTTGGGTATCCATCAGCTATCAGCTGCACCCAACAAGTAAACCAAACACCCTTATTCCATTTCCATTGAGATTAAAAAAATATATCTAATGTTATTAGCTTTAGACGGCCTTTTTTTTCCATCCTCCTCTGTTAACTTCCATTCGACGATTTTCTGATTTTTTTTTTTTATAAAAATTGAAATTGAGCAAGATTTTCATAACAAGAAAATTGCGTAAAACCATCAGGAATTTTTTTTTTTATTTCATTCAAAATTAACTTGATATTATAATAAATAATGATCAAATATCTGTTATTTTTATTAAAAATTAACTATTAACTTGATATTATAATAAATAATGATCAAATATCTGTTTTTTTTATTAAAAAAAAAAAACTAAATTGATATTAATATAATTTTTATGAATTTAAAAAGTGATCTCACTTTAAAATTAATTTTAATATTATCATCTTAATCTTACAATAAACTCCTACTTGGAAATTAAATGTGCAGTTTTTATCATTTTTCTCAGTTCAATTGTGATATTTTATAATTTATATAAAATATATGTGAGTAAAATTTTACTAATTATTCATTTAATTTGATACTGTTATATTTTAAAAGAAGATATCGATAGTGAATTCTAAAAATATCAATTTTAGTTTCATTTTGTGATTTCATTATAATGGATGTCAAAAGACTTTGATATATACAACTTGTATTAACATTTCAATATTGATAGATTTTAAAATATTTTTAACAGAGAATCTTAAATTTTTCAATTGGGTCATGAGCTGTAGATAAGTTGACCTGTGTAATTATTTATCAGATGATCAATGAGAGATCCCAGCCAAGAATGGAGAGTGATCCACCGTAGAAGGAGAAGGAGATCTCTTAGCCTTTGCTCAATGGGACTAGAGAGGTCGTCGTAGGAAACATGATCACCAACATCTTCTGGGATCTGTTTCAGATTTCACAATCCCAGAAGCTAACAAGGTAGGCTACAGATCCTCACTTCTACCCTTTAATTTGCTAAAAATTTTGAATCTTTGCTTTGCCTGCAGTGTCCTGCTTTCTTTGTTTTGTATTCCCAAGCATGTATATATCATATCTGTCTAGTTTTCCCTTCTCTCTTTTCTGTTGGATTTGGTTCAAATATATAAGTTGAACACACTATCAAGTTTGGTGTTTTTCCTAACGGCTTAATGTTCAATTTCACCCATGCATTTATTGGAATTGAACTTTTTATTTATTTTTTTGAAATCAAGAAATTCAGTTCTAAAATTTTAATTTTTAAATTAAATTAAAAAATTTAAATAAATTTAAATAATAAATTAAAAAGAATAAAATAAAAAATCCCATAAATAGCATTTCCTTTAGTATGAAATACCATGAATTTTGCATTTTTCAATTGAAAATGAGCTAATTTAATTAGATGCAAATTATTTTTTTTTAACCAGCTTTCTTTCTTTTTATGGCTGATCTTTCTATTTCAAAATAGAATTATTTAATATCACAATGACAGCTGCTTTCACAATTTGGATTATGAACACAGTAGACTATAAAATTATATATTATTTGTATCAGTGTAATCAAAATCCAAATGACTCTGTCAATCCAACATTTATCAAAAAGCTTGCATAATAACTCTAGTACAACATGTTACAGATGTCCTTCAAAATAAATCATTTGTAAAAAAAATATAATTTTATTTTTATAAAATTATATTTAATTTTTATTTCTTATAAAATTAAAATAATTAAATTTTTTTATTTCAAACATAAAATTGAGAAAAAAAATAATTAAATTAAATTCTTAAAAATTTTACATTCTAAACAAAGGGATAAAGAATAATAAATATGATTTATAAAATTTAAAAAAATTGAAAATTGTAAAATTCAATAAAAATACCCTTAATTAGTACCAATCCTTGCCATACTTCCAGGGAAAGCTAGCTCCAGCGACCCTCAACAAAATCGTAAATGCAGTAATTCATTGAAAGAGCTAGAAATTTAATTAACAAGTCCATTAATGTTGATGCAACTCTGCCTCTAAACCGGAAACTTCATATAACATTCTCATTTTGCCGGTTGAAACCTGAAAAATATTATTTATATAATTAAGGAAATAGCATGCATGATTCTATATCAATATTGTATTGAGTACTTAATCAAACCCACCCCTAAATAATATTGTATTAACAATGCACGTCTTAAAAAAAAAGCAATCGTAGAGAAAATTATGTACCTTGGTAAAGAAGGAGTTTCATAAACATCTTCTCCACCTCCTTGTTCATTAACTGAATTGGGTGTTAAATTATCGTCCCTGATCATAACCATAGTTGCATCAATAATATTAATAATTCATTTACAATATGTTTGGATAGAGTATAAAGAGGTTTTTAAAAGTAAGGTAAAATTAAATAATGGAAGGTAAGTATCAAAAATCTCTCAATCCAACAATTTGGTAGATTGAAAAAGTGAAAGTTTTGAAGATTTTAAAACTCCAAAGCTGACTACTGAAACTTAACCATAACTTGAACCATAATGCAGCACAAACGAAACTATAAGTAAAAAGGGGCAGCTGCATAACGAGAATAGAGTGGAGAGAGGATTGGGTACCTTAGTGAAGGAGAAGGTTCTGCAATTGCTATCCCCCCACCACCTTCCTCAATTGAGTTACGTGTGGAATTTTTGTCCCTAATTAATCATAGCCATGGATATGCATCAGTAACTAGGAAATCATTTTGTTATGCCCCATCAATTTTTTTTTCCTACCTTCTTTACTTACCCAGGCAATTCATTTGGTTTCTCGCTCCTGCGATATCTCATTACTACATCTTCAATTAGCTTCTTCAGAGCTGTAGCTAGCTCCTTCAAGTGTAGCAGTACTTCGCCTGGCAATTCACGAAACTTTGGGTTTGATTTCCATGCTATAAACACACATGCCGATAAGCTCACAAGTGTCCAACCAAATATGGTCATAAGATTGTTCACAAGTAGTGTAATTGCAAGAATGCCCATAAGGAAAAGAGCCTTGTGAGCACTTTTTTGGTTTTTGGGGCACTAGATTCGAGGTTATCATATTCAATTGAAAGTACAATGCCGGAGATAACTAGTAGAACAGCCACATACACCTGCATGTCCCAAGATAGGGGTTTCTGTGAGATGAGGAAGCCTAGCATCTGAAGAATGGAGAGTAGCTCACGAACCCTATTATAAAAAAACATCAAAGGAATGTAAGGTGAAGTTATCACTCTAGGTTACGTGCACATCAGGTGAGGGGAACATCGATGGTGTTCTTCCAAATAAAATGGAAAGAAAAATGCTAGCTTATATTGATTAATTAAGCCCAACTATAGAAAGGAAAACGTGGGATAACAAAGATGACACAAACTTCTCTGTTCTTGCATATTTAAACAACCGATTGCCGCCTGAAAATAACCAACTAAAACACAAAATGAAGAAAAAAGAGAAAGAAATTTACATACATTTTGGCTTGCGAAGGAGATGCTGAAACTGAGCTGTGTGGTTGTGAAGTCTGCGATATGGATGTACTACTGATCTACAAAGAGATGATTTGCATAACAAAATTACAGCTTAGATTAATTAAAATTAAGAAATGTAACGCAAATGTAAAACATGTGATCAAAAGATAGGAAAAGGGCAGAACCAGAATTACCTGGAACACAATAGCAGAGACTGAGATTACAGCAAAGAGAGATATACGGTGACGGCACAATGCAACAGAGGATAGGTCTAATCCAGATATGGTTATACTTCACTCTCATATGCTTATGCTTTAGCGTACAAGAATTTTTTATGCAAGAGTATGATTATTGTACAGCTATCATTAAATTAGGTGATGATCATTTTGTTGATATGGTCAATCGAAGTCACTTGATGTCTTTTTCATTTTGTGCTTATGGGACCATTTTCACGTTCCTCAACTATAAAGAAAACTCATACCTTTTGAAACCGCGCATCAATATAGCAATTTGGCAGTCACCTAGGCGCCTGTCGCCTTATATGATACTACACATTTAGCTGTAAAAATTTGTTTAACCATCTAGTGTGAACGTAATAGTCTGGTAGTTTCTTGCATGTTAGAAGGCAGGCTAATTGCCTTGCTCGCTCTCTTGCTTCAGAGGCTTTTGTCTCTAATGATTCTTTTGTAGTGCAGATAGAGGATTTACCTCTTCTGCTTCTGCAGATGCTTATTTTGTCCATATTCTTCTTAAGCAATATAATTTCTTTTTCTTTTTCATTTTCCCCTTAGTCCACTTGTGAAGCTGCGTAGGATCTCTTGCATGTCAGACTTTTCTCTGAAATCTCAAAAATACTCATACCATCCTTTCAAACTGAATGCCTCTTCACTCCAAAACTGCTTGGTAATATCTAAGAAACGTTGGATCTGGTGGAAAGAACACCTGGAAATAAAAATGAGAATGAGCTGGACTACACAAGGATTTAATAAACACATCAGCCAGTTGATCAGAGTAAAGAACAAGCTAGTTTATCAATTTAAGAACATATTAAAAATGAAAAATTGGCGTCATTGTTGGGATAAGTGCTTGTCATGAGCTGTTGCTAAATCGACCTGTGTGATAGTTTACCATGAATATTACAAAGGATTGTGTTTTCAAATTTTGTCTCCTTCAAACGGTGAGCTTAAAAAAATCATTATTATTATTATTATTATTATTATTATTATTATTATGACTATTTCTAATTTTTTATTCACTTTCCGCGTCCACGGGCCCACGCATTATACACGCGTTGTTATATGCCGACCCCACCACTTTTTGCTTCCCAAATTCCAACCGGTGAACGCTACGTGATGTAAATTTGTCGTACTTGTATTCATTATTGTTTTATTTAAGGAAAGAGACAGACGTCTAGCTAAGTGCCACATGGCGATACTGCCTACGTGGCTTCAAACGGTCTGTGTCATTAATGTGGGCTCTATTGCCGGTTAAGCCGAAAAAAAATTTTTAAATATTAATACCAAGTTTTTTATTTTCAAAAATAAATTAAAATATCTCTAAATTTTAATTTTAACATATATTTTTATTATTTTATATTTTTCTCAATTTTTATCATCAATAATAAACACTTTCATGCCTAATTTTTTATTATGAATATTTTCTATTTTATTATTATTAATATTTTTATCTCTTATTTAATTATTTTTTAATTTCTTAATTAATGGCTAAATTAACAAAGATGAACAAAATAATAAAATGGTTAACAGATTTATTTTAAAATATAAAAAATAAATTATTAATTTTAATATAATCAAAAAATAAAATAATAATTTACTCTTTTTATTCATTTTTAGTTTTTTAAAAATTATCTTTTAATTTTTCAAAATTACTATCATAATAGCATATGTTAAAATATATTAAATATATTAAAAATAAAAATTGGTGCTCATTGTTGGGACAAGCAGATGAAAACAGGGACAGCAAACAAATGGAGAGTGGAGAGTGATCCCAGCCAAGAAATGGGAGAGTGATCCACCGTAGAAGGAGGAGATCTCTTAGCCTTTGACCAATGAGACTAGGGAGGTCGTCGTAGAAAACATGACGACCAACATCTTCTGAATCTGCTTCCACTTTGGATTTCTTATGAAACCACCCAGGACAGATCTCACAAGCTCAGGAGCAAACAAGGTAGGCTATAGTTCCTCACTCTTTCCCTTCAAATTGCTAAAAATTTTGAACTTTTCCTTTGCCTGCACGGTTCTTCTGCTTTCTTTCTTTTGTATTGCCAGGATTTACATGTGTAATTTTCTCTTTTCTGTTGGATTTGGTTCAAACATATAAGTTGAACAACTGCCAAGTTTGGTATTTTTCCGAGCGTGAATTACCATGAATTTTGCACATATTTTCTATTAATTAAAAAGGGGATTCAATGATGCAATGTCAATTTAAAAACTAGAAATTTTGCTGAAGCTTTTTTCATCGGTTGAGTTTAGAAGAAGTGGCAACAAAGCAGCTCATAGTATGGCAAGTTTTGCTTTAAGGCATGTAGATGAAGTTGCAATTATGGTTGATGTTTCTCCACCTATTCGGCAGGTGGTAGAAGCAGACTGGTCCCAGTTTTGAGTTTCAATGAAAGCATTTGCTTAATTAGTACACATGCAGAAATTTATTGAAAGAGCAACAAATTTCAGTAGCAACATCCTGTAACAAGTCCATTAATGTTTATGCAGCATTGCTCCAAAACTGTAAATTTCATATAAGCATTCTCATTTCTCAATTTGGCTTCCCAGGGGCATGAAAATGGCTTAGACCAATATAATTTGGCTTCCTCTTGCTATATATTCTCTTGTTTTTTCTTGTTTGTTACCAATATGGGACACCGACAGAATATGTGTAGTTCACAAGAATAAACTTACACAGGCAATTGATCATTTGGTGGCTCGCTTCTGCAGCATGTCACAACTGTAGCTAGCCTCCTCAATCTGTGTATTGTATCTTCTAATAGCTTCTTCCAGTGTTGCAATGCATCACGTAGAAATTCACAAAACTCTTGGTGAGATTTCCAAGCTACCATTATAAACACGCATGCTAATAAAGTCATAAGCATGCAACCAAATATGGGTACAAGACTGCACACAAGCAGCACAATTGCAAGAAAGCTCAACAGGAAAAGAGTCTTGCGAGCAATTCTTTGGTGATTTGAGGCACTAGTTTCGAGGCTATTATATTCAATTGAAAATACCATTGCAGAGATGATTACTACAACAACCACGAACAATTGCATGTCCCAAGATAGAGGTTTTTGTGAGATGAGGGTGCTCAACATTTGAAGAATAGAAAATAGCTCACGAACCCTGGTATGAAAAAATAGAGCTTTACAAATTCTCCAATATTTTGATTAAAAAAATGCATTATAATATAATTATTGGTGATTACATTATATTATCAATCTAAGAGGTTTTGAATTTTAGTTATAATTGATACTGCTTTAAAAGATTATGTATATAATTTGATAAAATGAAAATGATTAGTCATATATAATTGTCAATTTAAGCAAATGTGGCCAAAAATTAAATGAATATAGAAAGGAAAACAGGGAATGACAGAGAAAACAGATTGTAGCCAGAAAATAACTCATTGAAAAACAAAATAAAGAAAACAGGGAAAAGAGATTCTGCATACATTTGAATTGCGAGGGAGATGCTGAAGCTGAACTGTGAATGTGGCTTGTGAAGTCTGTGATAGGGATGGACCACTCAACTACTAGTTAAGAGATGATTTGCATACAACAAAATGAAAAATCTAAATTCCTCCTGCTTAGCAGAAACACTTGATTTTGGACAGGAAATATACAAGTTCGTATGGAGATTTTGGACGTAGTTAGGAGCTTTTTATAGCTTTTATATGTCGAGGGTTGACGTAGAGGTAAGTCGCTGGGAGATGGAGGGAGCTTTAAGTGTAGCATACCATAATAATCACCTTAATTTAGTCGTGCCAATGTCAAATTATTAGTTCTTTTCAATAATCAATTTGAATTTGGCCCTATTTTGCAATTTAAGATAATTTTTAGTGTATTGATCTAATCAAAACTATACCTCACTCATTTATAGTGTTCGGTAGCATAGCATTAATACTAATATTTAAAAGTTGAGGGAGTGTTCTAATTAGGGTCAATAAGATTATATAATTAATTTACAGCTATTTTTATTAAAAATGACTAATCACTAGCAAAAAAATAATTAATAGCTACTAAAATAGATAATAAATACTAAAATAACTAATATTATCGAATAAGGCATAATAATTTATTATGAGTATTCATTAAATATATACATACATTCATTAATATCATCTAAACTCTCACATTTAAATCATTAAATTATTGCTAAAATCATTTTTTAGTTTTTATTAAAAAATATTATATTTCATCAATTTAACCTCCGTTTTGATGCTTTTAATTTACTTGGCACCAAGTCAATGTTAAGTGAAAATCATATTTTAAATATTTAATTAATATGATCGAATTTGAAATCTCTCTGTGATGATACAATAAACTTTGAATTAAACTCTATGAAAATTTGAAATTAAAGTATCATATTTTTTAATTAAATTGTCTGAAAATTAATACCTTAATTAATCCTCTCTTTTTTTTTTCTTTCTTTTCCAATTTTTTCTGCTTTAATTGTGAGCTTTGATATACGCATTAGAGTTTTTTTTTTTCTTTTCTTTTTTTTTTTCTTCTTAGAATTCTTTTTCCAACAACGTACGGCAGGCTGGTTGCAGAAAAATACAAGTTCCTTCACAAGGTCGGTGCAGTATGCACACATACCTAGTCCCTAGTTTCATCAGAATACAGTAGAGTGAGGGAGAAACAGCATTAAATATCTTAGCCTCTGTTTGGATAATCTACGGGAGAGAAAGAAAAATAATATAGAGAAAAAAAAATTTTTTTTATTTTTATTTTTTTTTGTGTTTGAATAAAAAGACAATAATTTAAAAAAGAGTTAAAAAAATTGAAATTACTATTTTACACTATTTTTACCTAATAAAGGTATATATATATATATATATATATATATATATATATATATATATATATATATATATATATATATATGCATAATTCTTTATTTTTTATTATTTTTCTTAAAATTTAAAAAAATAAATAGAGTAAAATAATTTTTTATTTCTCTTCCTCCCTCTAGTTTTTCGCTCCTTCCCAAACAAGGAAAAGCAGAAATTCTTCCTCCTTGTCCACGCCTTATTTTACTTCACTGCCACTTTCCCCTATCCAAATAAGGATAAAAAGAATATTCTGAAACGTCTGTTCCTCCACCGCCTTCCTCAATTGGTTTAATCCTAAAGTTAATAGTGCAAAATTTCCAAAGTTAAATATTTGATCATTGATCAACCATTTTTAAAATATTTATAAAATTACTAATGTTGTATGATATAAGAAATAAGAAAAATTATTATTTAATCTATATATTTTAACGTAATTAACTAGTTAATATATCTATTTTGTTATCTATTTTTAGTTCATAAACTGTTTAGTTCTTCACGTTGATTTTTCTGTTAGTCAAATTAATTAGAGAAGAGAAAATAGCTATAAATAAAAACTAAATAGATGATAGATTTAATGTAATACTCCTAATTTTTAAATTTATTATTTTATGGGTAATTATTTATATTTTGTTTTATTTAAATTTTAGAAAATTATTTGAAATTTTTTCAATTTTAGAAATCGGGTACGATTTTTCAAAAATATAAAACTTTGATGATTTTTAAAAATTAATTTAAAGACAACGTGGTAAAACTAAAAATATATTTGGACTCTATAAATTTTTTTGAGTTTTTTATAATTTTTTTAAATTTTTTTGGCCTCATTTCTTGTCACATGACAGAGTAAAAAATTTAATTTCGGGTATATTGAATCGAACCGGCTGAATCAAATCGGATCGAGTCTGACCAATCGAATCAGACCAGCCCCTTCTTTTTTTCTTCCCCTTCTTGCGTTGCGCGACCCTTTCCCCTTCTCTCCTCGTTTTCTCTCTCTTCCCTCCACCCCTCGCCGGCCATGACCTCGACCTCCTCATTTCATGAGCGCACCTCCCGCCCCTTCCTTGCCGCTAGCAAGCCTCGAGCAAAGGAACGTGGCGCAAAATCCACCACACGCGTCTGGTGGCTTCCGTCTTCGCTAAAATCCGGTCGATCCGGCTACCGATTGGACCGAGTCTTGTGCCAAAATCTATCTACACTTCGAGAGTTTTCCATAGACACTATGAACACCAAAATCCATTGAGCGATTTATCTAATTTTTATCCTGAAAGTTTTAGTCCATTTCGACTTTTGGCTTAAATTTCTCGCAAATCGTTAACCCCACGAGAAAATCGAGAGTACCGAAGTGCTCCCCTCGGCGAGAGCTTTGCGGCAATACCAATTTCAAAATTTTTCGATACCGTTTTTTGATGGATCTCACGAAACTTCGTAGTATTTTTCTTAGCACTAAATGAGCTTACAAAATTTCGTAAAAATTATATACTAACCCCCGTGTTGTGGGCTTCATGTAGGTACCTTCAATTATCAGAAATTCAACGATTGCCGAGATCTATAAATTTCGGGCCGGGTTGACAAGCTACTAAAAAAGTCTCGGAATTGGGTCAAGATTTTGTCTACCCCACCGTTGTCAGATGTCCCGAACGCGTTCTCTGGGTTGGAATCGACATAGGCAAACCCGAACCTTACTTTTTCTTAATTATTTAGTGCTTGAATTTGATTAAAAATCTATAAAATATTCGTAGTAGCTTAGAAAATTATAATTCCTTTTGCATTAGCTTAGTAATATTGCTAAAGACCGCGGGGCAAAGTTTTAGAATTTTTAGAGCTCATATGGATAGTTTTTGCAAAAGGTGTTAATTATAAGGACTAAATTATAATTTGTCATATTGTGATTGTTGATTGTTTGGATGAGCCCAAGAGGGGCCATGTGATGTGATTGAGTTGTGGATGTATGATTTATGGATATATAAATGTATTTTGAACCCTTTTGCAAGTTGGGTAGATCTTAGGTATAAGGAAGACTTGTAGATGTTAGAGATGAAAGAAAGTAAAAAAGGAAAAATAAAAATCCGTAGATGTTACTTTCATTATTATTTTTTTTTAGATATTAGAAAGGAAAATATGAGATGAAAGTGATTTTTTAAATAATAAAATATCAATTTTATATTTATTATTTGAAATTAAAATAAATAATTATAGAAATAAAAAAGTAATCTTATTTATTTTTCATTTATTTTTTCTTTAAAACAAATAGAAAAATGAATAGTTACATTAATCCATTTGTTTTTATTCACCCTTATTTACTTTTTTTTTTAATTTTTCCTTAATTAAAAAAAAAGAAAATATTTTTATTTTCTTTTATAATTTTCCTCCAATTCAAACATAATAAAAAAAACATTAAGGAGTGAAAATATTAAAAGTTATTAAAAATTTTATACTTTCAATTCTTATTTTATATTAATTAAATAACAAATTAAATTATATATTTTTTAATTTCTTATAATTATATTTTACCGTCATCAGATCCGTTACCTATCATCCCTGCCGGGTGGTCATGCCAACAGCGAAATTAATACATGAAAAATTAAGAAAATATTATAAATTCAGAAAGAAAAAAGGCGTGTATAGAAACTTATTTGTCAAGTACACAGTGGAGTGATGGTAGGCCCAGCGGCATATCTTATATTTAAATAGAAAGAAAAAAAAAAATAATGGTTGGTTCTGTTTTAGTATATAATAATAATAATAATAATAATAATAATAATATCGAGCAAATGTCAGAAAAAGAGAGAGAGAGCAGCTAAAAGAGATTCTATTCGAAAAATCTTCACAGGTTTCCTGGAACCCAACAATAGGACTCTGTCTCTGTCCCGTCAATTGTTTGAAACAAAACGCACCGCATCTCGCACTCGGAGTCAGAGCCAGATGACTTAATGCTATGGTGCTCCACCACTGGCCTTGATACTGGAGTTCTGTCAGATGTTCTTGCTGCTTCGGCTTGCTACTAAATGTACCGAGGCGAACAATAGTTGAAAATTTTATTTTTTTAAATATATTAATTAGAAAATATTAAAAATTAATTTAAAATTAATTTTAATAAATTTTAATTATAAAATATTGAAATAATAAAATGATTTTTTAAATTATTTTTTGAATAATATTAAAAATAATATTTTTATTAAAAAAATAATTTTACCCTTTTAAAATTTTGTTCTAAATTTGAGAGGAATAGAGTAAAATAAATATTTTTTAAATTACAATTTTTAAAGTAAAAGTTTTTTATTTAAATAATTTCTAAAACTTTTTTACTATTTAAGAGAAAAAAATTTTAAAGGAAAAAAATTTTTCAACTTATTAATTTAGTGCATTGAAAAATATTTTTGAAAAATTTAAAAAATTTACTTTAAAAATTATAAATTCTCTCAATTTTAAAAAATAGATTAAAACGTCTTTAAAAATTTAATTTTCATCAAATACTTTAATCCTTATATTTTAGCATATTTCGTCAATGAAACAAATTAATGAAAGATTAAATAGTTTTAAATAAATTTTTATCTCATTATTGAGTTTTACCATTATTAATAATTTTATCTCGCTATTCTGTGAAAATATACTCCTCCATCTCATATAGATAGGTTCAGTTTTCCTTTTTAAATCATTTGATTATATAAAAAATGATGGAATTGTTGAATGCACGCTGCAAAGGAGCAACATTGTTCAAATGGGTTTCAAACAAAACTGTACATGTTTAGCCCTTGACGGCTTGGCATTTATGTGTTACGAAGCCCAAAAGTAACGCTGAATAAGCCTACTTTTGCATTCATTTTGTATGTATTTGTAGCCCAAACACGGATAAAATATCGCCATTATTCTTCTTAAATTATAATTAAAGACTTGCGTGTCATGTGCTGTAGATAAGTTGACCTGTATAATCAGATATTTATCATATGATGAGAGAGATCCCAACCAAGAAATGGAGAAGGATCCACCATAGAAGGACATCTAGCTTTGCTCAGAGGGACTAGGGAGGTTGTAGAGAACATGATGACCAATATCTTTTGGATTAACACCCTGGATAGATCGCACAAGCTCAACAGCAGCTAACAAAGGTAGGCTACAGATCCTCACTCTTACCCTTCAAATTGCTATAAATTTTTAATCTTTCCTTCGTCTGCAGGGTCCTTCTGTTTTCTATCTTGTGTGTGTTGCAAAGATGTATATGTCTAGTTTTTTCTTTTCTGTGGGATTTGGTTAAAATATATAAGTTGAACAACTGCCAAGTTTGGTAGTTTTCTGAGCATGAATTACAATGAATTTTGGATTATACTTTTTAATTCTAAAGGGGCTTCAATAATGCAAGATTTTCACGAAATTTAAGTAGATGTTAATTAAGTTTTTTCTTTTTTCCCTTAATATAAGGCTAATCTTTCAGATTCAACATAGAATTATTTTATATCACAAATATAGTTGTTTTCACAATTTCATTTATGAGAGCATTCATCTAGTATTAGTAGACTACAGTGTATCTGTACTGGTGAAATTATATATTATTTGCAACAGTGTAGTCAAAATCCAAATGAATTTCTAAATCCAACGTATATCAAAGAAGCATAATCACTTTAAAGACCGGAAGTTTAATTAACAATCACTAGAGGCGCCTTTTGGTAGAATGGCCTGGAGAGTTGGAAGAATTCCAGGGTTAAGCGTGCTCGCTTGAGAGAAATCCTAGGATGGGTGACCTCCTGGGAAGTTCTCCATTCCACTATGTAATAAAACCGTAAGTCTTATGGCCAAAGCGGACAATTCTTCTAGTGGTGGGAGCCTAACCGTTACAGAGAAAGGATTGAGCACATTAGCGAAGGATAAAATCCTAAAAGTGCTATCCCACCACCTCCTCCCTCAATTGAGTTGCGTGTGGAATTTTCTTTCCTAATTATTGCCATAAATGAGTCAATTACTAGGAATTTATTTTTGTGAATCAATTACCAGGAACTCATTTTATTTTGCTACATCGGTAATAACTCAAATTTTTAAAATATAAATTTCATATTTTTATATATAGTATTTTAATATTATTTTATATTATATATTTTTAAGTGTTATTTATAAACATATTTTAGAAATTATTTAATTGTCCAAATTTTAATTGAAATGGTTACTTTTATAAATTTATATTAAATCAATTATCAAAATATATTATTACATCATTGTCAATCTTGGTTCTAAGGTTTGATTAAATTGTTATTAATTTTATTATTATTATTAGATTTTATTTATTGCTTAATTATATACAAAATTGCTTTTGGGACCCAATTGAAAAAGAATTTTTGGACTTAATTAAATAAACCTGAAAAGTTTGAGGATCAATCATGCAATTAAAAGTTAAAAAAAAAAAAACTAGCCCATCAGGAGGAAAGAGAAAACCTTCCTCTCCCCCCAACCCCATCTCTTGATCTCTCTCTCGCTCTCTCTTTCCCCCTTCCTCTTTGCTTTTTCGTCCACCCTTACCGGCCAGAGATTGATCGCAACCACCCTCCCAGGAAGCAAGGCAAGGCACCGGCAACCCAGCAAGACCCATCGGCGATGAGAAAGGCCCATCGGACGGTGAGAAAAGGGAAGAAGATGCTTGCTGGTGCACGATTTTTAAAGAAGGATTTCGGCATCGTCCGGCCATGGTTCCATCTTAGACCACTGACGTTTTGCTTCTTTTCCCCTTGGGCTTTCTTTTCCGACCAACAGTACCCTTTATGGTGGCCAAAACCATGGGAACCTAGGAGAGAGAAAATGGGTATGGTAGTGGCTTTTCGGCCACTTTTCTGGCAATTCGACCATCAGGTTGGCGATCCGAGACCACGTTGAACTCAGCACGGTGAAACCTTCGAGATGGGACTGGCCATGCTCCAATCAGATATCATTTGAAAAAGGTTATCATCGGACGGTCCAGATCGCTTGGTGAGATTTTTGAGCTTTTTCAATTCTCAAAAATTAAAAATAATTTTATGATAATTATTGACTATTTTTTAGCTTCATTTAGGTGCGATCAAATCAATGATAGCTCACCGGCATTCAAGATCGTATTTTCAGCCAGACCCGGCTGCTCGGGGGCTCGTCCCAGAAAATAGTCAATATTATAGTCGATCATAGCATTTTCAGATGTTTTGAATGCATTCCAGGTGTCAAATTTGGCATAGGTAAACTCGAACTCTAAGTTGTTCATTTTTTCCTAATATTGGGTTTAGAATAAAATTCATAAAATAATCGTGGATTGTCAAAATATTGTGATTCCTTTTGCAATAGCCTTATAATATTGTTAAGGACCACGGGCCATAATTTTAAAATTTTTAGAGTTAGTTTGTATGATTTTTGCAGAATATTAGTTTTAAATATTATAGCTGAATTATCTGAATGTTTGAGTTTGGTCTGGTTTGGAGGGCCCAGGAGGAGCCATGTGATGTTGATAATATGTGGGCTTGAGGCTTGTGATATTAGAAGTATTATTTAAACTACTTTGTAGGTTGGGTAGATCCTATGTATAAGAAAAACTCTGCCAAATTTTCAGCATAAATTAGGATGTCTTTGTCTCTTAAAGTTTTTAATTTGAAATAACACTAATAAATTTACAATATAATTGTTTAGGTGATCAAGGTCAGCAATTTTCCTCTATTCAGCCACCACAATGATTCCCGGTGTATTGTGAGTAGATATTGAGTTTACTTATAATTTCAATATTATTATACATACAAAGCATGTTCATATATTCACTTATAATTATATGTATATAGTTATTATAGGCAAGCTTTGTGTTGCATTATTATTATTTGATGAAATTGATGTGGGTGTCTACTTGGGATAATTTAGAGCTGTGTGCGTGTGTCAACATGCATGAGGTGTGGTGCTGGATATGGGTAGGATTGGTAGATCAACTTGAGCTGGTCTCACTTGAAACTTGGTCCTTTTTGTGATAAGTCGAGGTGAGTACATCTTTGAGTTGATCTCGCTGGCAGAGATTGAAATTAAGAGAGCTGTGGAAGAGATCAGCTCACACACACACACACACACACACACACACACACACACACACACACATATATATATATTTGATTGATGTGACACACGGGTGTGTGAGTGCTCCAAATTATTCTCTGTGTGAATATTATTTGAACTTGATTGAATATGTTGATATATACTGCATTTCATCCTTAAGGATGCATTAGCCCTAGATAGTTATAGAAATTGTATTTAAAATTAATATATTTCTCTATGAATCGAACGCTTACTCTTGTTTACCTTATTTTTTCAGGCTATAGAAGGGTCCCTTTTTTAGTATAACCTGTATTCTTTTTCGCAGGTTCAATCAAAGAAGTTCCATTGTATTCTTCTTTTTCTTTATCTTCATTCTAGAATTTCTCATTTATCGGTAGTGTGATATTTATTTGAGTTTGAAATAATTAAACTTTGGGGCTGTAACATTATATATGTGACTGTGTGTGGGTATTTGAGATGGACTATTTTATGGATGAGAGAGCTAAGCTCCCGTTTGATTAATTTGTGATTGATTGAAGATAATAAGGGTGAGCTGAGCTCCCAATTTGATATATTTTGTATTTACAGATCGTATGAGCTAAAAATTCTCTGTTGGATAATCTAATTTATGGCTAGACTCTGTCCGTTTGTTTTCTTGAAATTGGACTACAGTGATGGGCCTCATAGTTGAGTTAGGAATAATTAGGCTTACTACGGGTTTTGGAGGTCTTATGCTGACCCAAATCCTAGTGCTGGTCCGGCCCATAATTTGGGTTGCGACAACATCAAACTTTATTTTTATTTTAATTGTCCATCTTCAAACCATCTTTTTTCCTTCTTTACTTATTTATGCTTTTCATCTTATTACATTGAGCAATAATTGGAACATAAAAATGAAAGTCAAGAAATTATGAATAGTAATGTGATAAGGTATGTTTGCATCACTATACGATCTTGTCTTATTTTGCATGTGGCAAATGGTAATCCATAGTTAGGTGTAGTGAGTGTACATGTGATCAACCTTAATAATCTGTGAATGTAATAAAATTTATTGTTACCAAGAATATACTTACCCATGTAATTCATTTGGTGTCTCGCTCCTGTAATATCTCATTGCATCTGCAAATAGCTTCTTCAAAGTTGTAGCTAGCTCATTGATGTGTGGCAATGCTTCACGTAGCAATTCACAAACCGTTGGGTGTGATTTCCATGCTTCCATTATAAACACAAATATCCATAAGCTTAGAAGTATCCAACCAAGTATGGGTACGAGATTGCACACAAGTAACCCAAATGCCATGAAGATCATCAGGAAAAGAGTCTTGCGAGCAATTGTTAGGAGATTTGAGTCCCTAGTTTCAAGCTTACTATATTCAATTGAAAATAATATTGAAAAAATGAGCACTGCAACAGCCACAAACACCTGCATGATCCAAGATAGGGGTTTCTCTGAAATGAGGGAGCTCAGCGTCTGAATGATAGATAACAACTCAGCAACCCTGTTATAAAAAAAATAAATAAATAAAACGAAAAAGAAAAAAAGAGAGATTAATCGAAGAATAGTTGAGGTGTATATATATATATATTATGTTCTGTTGGTGTCTCACATTGGCTAATTACAAGGATTGAAGGAGAATATACAGTAAGGAAGAGCCAAACCAAATTGATTTAAGTCATTTCGGTGGAACCAATTTTGAGTTCAATAAATGAACCTTACCGATAGTTTTCAACGCTATTTGGGTCACAAAATTTCACATGTTCTACTACTATCTATTTCAAATGCTCATATAGTTTCAAAAGCTTACAATGTAGCACTTGCAAAAAACTGGATAGATAGTGACGTTTTCATGAAACTTGACTTTATTCTGCAATTACTGTTTTCTTTGAAAGATAATTGTTTGACTAATTCTGCCATTACATTTTTCCTTTGAATGCTGAGAGCAAAATTATATTAACCCTTTTTATTTTTTATATTTCGGTGGCGTAGGAAATATATGCAAATCATTCTAAACAAATTATGGATTAAATTTTAACTTTGTCTTTTTAAAAATTGAACCTATGACATTTATGACACAAGTCATTTTTTATCTTAAAGTTAATAGTGGACAAAAAAATTTAGAATCAAATTTGTCTAACTACAAAATTATACTATATATAAAATATTTTAAAATAATAAATTGAATTGATTGTTTAAAGTTAAAAATAAATATATTTGAACTCCAATAATTATTATATACTTTCAATTTTATCTATGTAATTCATAAATTATTGTTTTTATGTCAATTGTGTTCAATTCATGTACATGCTTTATTTTAACTACGATGTGGTGTTGATATATAATTGTTATATAAAAACTATAGACTTAAATAATATAATACCATTAATTTAAATGAACTCTTTATAATAGTAATATATAATCAATTTGAATCTAATTATGTGTTATGAGTATTCATTAAAATTAATTGCCTTATCAATAAAAAAAAAGACTTGACTAATCTATTCGGTCCTCTATGTACACGTGTGAAATCGCTATCCTATAATACGCTCGTGTGGATTTGCTGACCTACTAGATTGCTCACTTAGGCATACTCGCATGAATATTCTAATATTTTGGTAAATCTACAAATTATTATTATTATTATGAAGATATTATGATAAAATAAAATATAATAACAAAATTTTGTAAGGATTTCAGACCACCAGTTGAAAAATTTTTGTAACAAAATATTATTATGAAGATATAATATTCTGATAAGTATTTCTATTCTTTTATACCGATTTTTTATTTCTTTTTACAAGCTGATGAGGATGTTGTGTATTAATTTCTTTCTTTTTTTATCATTTTTATTTTATAAATTTTATTAAATAAAATAAAAATATAATAACAAATTAATTAGGAGTAATAAAATTCAGCAGCAAGAGGCAAGTATTATGTTAGTTAACCCTAATTTAAAAGATTATGTATAAAATTAACAGAATTAAAATAATTAGTCATAACTGCAAATTTAGGTAAATGTTTGTATTATTTTAATAATTAACTAAAAATACTCGTATATATGTTAGTCTTAATCAATGAAGAAAAAGAAGAATCCAAATAGTTCGGCTAATGATTTAAAAAAAATTATTAAAAAGAAAAAAAATCCAAATAAAAAGGGAAGAAATATGCATGGAAAGGAAAACAGGGAATAACAGAGACTACATAAAATTTCTTTGTCCATGCAAATTTAGGGTATGCAAATTTAGGGTATGTTTGGTTTAACTGTTGAATACAACTGATAGCTGTTAGTAGATAGCTGTTACTGTTAGCTGATAGCTGATAACTGATAGCTGATGGTAGCTATTTTATGTTAAGTATTTGGTAAAATTATATTTAGCTGTTGCTGTTAATATGTAAAATGACTAATAAGGGTATATATCATATAATTTATTTAATTTTTAAATAAATATAAAATTATAAATTTATTACATTATATTATTTATTTTATTATTAAATTAAATATATAATTATTAAATTAATATATTATATTATTTAAATAAATATATAATTGTTAATCTATTATATTAAATCATTTATTTTATTATTAAAATAAGAAAATAATTATTTTTTAAGATAATTAAATAATTTTAAAAATATAGATAAAATAATAAAATAATTATTATTGTTAATAGAAAAATTGTAATTAATTTTAAGTTTTTAAATATAAATGAATATTTTATATTTTATGTTATTAATTAAAAATATTTTAACAAAGTTAAAATATGTTAATTAAAATGTTAAAATTACAAATAAAAAATAAAAATATTAATAATATTAATTTTCAAGTTAAATAAAAAAGAATAATATGATCAAAATAAAAAATAAAATCAAATCAGCAATCAACTAATGAGAAACAGCTCTAAAAATAGAGCTGATACAAACTGCAGCTGATGGGTATCATGTCAGTTACCCATCAGCTATCAGCTCTATTTTTTTAAGCTTACCAAACACCTGTTTGGATGTCCATCTATCGGCTGCACCCAACAAGTAAACCAAACACTCCCTTAAAACAAGAGATCGGCGCCCGAAGAAAACACACTGAAACACAAAATAAAGAAAACAGGTGAAAGAGATTTTACATATTGCGAAGAAGATGCTGAAGCTGAAGAATGTATATGTGGTTGTGAAGTCTGTGATAAGGATGGACTACTCAACTGCAAACAAAACGATTAATCAAAATGAGGAAATGTAACAAATAAAGCGAAACATGCTATGTGGTAACAAAATCAAAAGACTAGAAATGGGCGGAACCAGAATCTCAATACCTTCAAAACAGAGACACTTGATTTTGAACAGGAGATTAGATGGAGATGCCTTGAGGAGATGAGAGGAGAGATTAGGTGATGCTTTGAGGAGAGGAGATAGATGGAGATGGTGTGAGGAGAGGAGAGAGGTGGAGATGCTTTAAGGAGAGGAGATAGATGGAAGTGTTAGGCAGAGGAGTGGGAAAGTTTCGAAAAAAGAAAAACAAAAGATGGAGAGTAGTAGAGGAACTGAAATGTTGTGGAGAGAGAAGAGTAACGGGACTGAAATGTTGTGCAGAGGAGAGAGATGATAGATACTAATGTTTCCATGAAACTTGACTTATTCTGCAATTAGTATTTTCTTTGCAAGATAATTCTTGATGTTAAAGACAAATGTTTTGGACTTTGCACTATTCTGCCATTAATGACAAGACATTTTGCACTATTCTGCCATTAATGACAAGACATTTTGCACTATTCTGCCATTCTTGCGTTTGACTTGAGGTTTTACTGCTGAGAGCAAAATTATATTAACCCTTTTTATTTTTTATATTTCATTTTCGGTGGCGTAGGAAATATATGCAAACCATTCTAAACAAATTATGGATTAAATTTTAACTTTTTCTTTTTAAAAATTGAAACTATGACATTTATGACACAAGTAATTTTTTTTATCTTAAAGTTAATAGTGGAAAAAAAAAATTTAGAATCAAATTTGTCTAACTACAAAATTATACTATATATAAAATATTTTAAAATAATAAATTGAATTGATTATTTAAAGTTAAAAATAAATATATTTGAACTCCAATAATTATTATATACTTCAATTTTATCTATGTAATTCATAAATTATTGCTTTTTATTTCAATTGTATTCAATTCATGTACATGCTTTATGTTAACCACGGATGGGGTGTTGATGTATAATTGTGATATAAAAACTATAGACTTAAATAATATAATACCATTAATTTAAATTAACTTTTTATAATTATAATATATAATCAATTTGAATCTAATTATGTGTTATGAGTATTCATTAAAATCAATTGCCTTATCAATAAAACAAAAATGACTTGACTAATCTATTCGGTCCTCTCTATATACAAGTGTGAATTCGCTACTAGATTGATCTATTCTTTCTCTCTACATACAATACACTCCTGTGGATTTGTTGATTTGGCCAAGCCACTTGGCTACCCTCGATTGAATACACTAACCGATATTAATTTGTGGAAGGTTAAAGGGATCTTCTTTCCTCGCTATATTTTGGACTTTCTTTTTCCATCCTGCTTTGTTAACTTTTCTTGGATGATTTTTTAGATTTTTTTTTAAGCAAGAAATTTTATTAATAGAGAAGGAACGTAGAAGGTGCAGCCCCTTGCAATTTCCAACTCAAAAGACATTCCCCTGAGACACCAACCTAGAGGAACCAACACCAACTAGCCCAAAAAATAAAAAGAATTGTGGATTACATGTAAATTAAGGTGAGAGATGCAAAATAATAATAATAAATAATAAATAAATAATTATGATGGTATTAGTATTAACAATAAATAAATAAAAATAAAAAATAAGTAATTATGATTATATTATTTTAAGTATAATAAATTACATTAAGTGATTATTATTTTATTATATTAAATTTTTTTATATTACTAAATAATATAATTAAATATATAATATAATCACGATTATATTATAACTTTAATTATACTATATCTAAAGGAAATGAAGAGGATGGAATCGTTGAATGCACACTGCAAAGGGGAAACATTTTTCAAATGGGTTTCAAACAAATCTGTACATATTATAGCGCTTGACGGCTTTGACCCATTTTAAGCCCAAAACTAAATTAGCTGAATAAGCCCACTTTTCCATTTATTTGTTTGTATTTGTAGCCCAAATATATAATATGAATCATCACCATTATTTCTCGGAGTCTTCTTATTCTCTTAAACAGATAATAAAGAATTGTCATGAGTCATGAGCTGTTAGTTGACCTGTGTAAATTATTTATGATATGATGAGAGAACCTAGCCAAGAAATGGAGACGGATCCACCGTAGAAGGAGATCTCTTAGCTCTACTCAATGAAACAACTAGGGAGGTCGTAGAAAATATGGTGACCAACATCTTCTGGATCTGTTTCAGATCTCACAAGCTCAGGAGATAACAAGGTAGGCTGCAGATCCTCACTCTTACCCTTCAATTTGCTAAAAATTTTGAATTTTTCCTTTGCCTGCAGTGTCCTTCCTTTCTCTCTTGTGTATTGCAAGTATGCATAGCTCTAGCTTTTCCTGAGCACAATTACAATGAATTTTGGATACATCTTCTAATTCAAAAGGGGCTTCAATAATGCAAGTTTTTCCTGAGTTTTAATTGGATATTAATTAAATTTTTTTAGCAACTTTCTCTCTCTCTCTCTCTCTTTTTTTTCCCTCTATATGGCTAATCTTTCAAATTCAACATAGAATTATTTTATATCACAATTATAGTTGTTTTCACAATTTCAATTATGAAAGCATTCATCTTGTACTAGTATACTATAGTGTAATGTATTGGTGAAATTATATTTTTATTTGTATCAGTGCAGTCAAAATCCAAATGAATTCTTTCAAAAACAAAAATCCAAGAAGGCAGGAACCTTGACACTTGAATTGAATCGGGCTCGATCTACTCTGATGCCATATTACTAACTTGTATTAAACGGATGGAGGTGAATAAATGAGTTGAGACAAAAGTTCATAAAGTATGAGATGAACATGCTTGGACTTGAACCAATCGTTGATAAAATGTTAGAACTAGCCAATTAGTTAGCTAAACCCACCCTTTTAAGCCCTTTAAATTTCTTATGCTTTTTCAATATGGAACTCGTAACCTCGCTGTATTCCACAGGTTTTCAACAAGTTTTTTTTTAATAAAATTATATTTTTTTCCTTGATATTTAGTTTATAATATTATATTCAACAACTATATTAAAATTATTGGTATAAAAAAAATAAACGTGTTAAATTTTATAATGCAAATAACTTGTAAAATATTTGAAACAATTAAATATAATTGACATTATATTAAATGACTGATAGATTTGGCAATCATTAATTAATTACTTTCTATTATTTTATGTAATTATTGTAAAATTATACAATTGTTTAAAATAAATTAATCATTATAAATTAATTACTTTTAAATTAAAAAAAAAATGCAAGAGAAGTAAAATAAAGGGAAATCATATATTACACAGAAGAGAAATCAAAGTTGGTGTGAAAATTATAAAAGAAGAGAATGTTATATAAATTAAATAAATTAAAACTATGTAGTATTGATGGTCGTGGGTTTTGAATTTTAAAGCTTTAAAATTCTTTCTCAATCACTCTTTATTTCTTTTCATCTTAAATCTATAAAATAAACTATGTTTTCTCTCTAAATATTAAAGTTAGAAACTGATTACTTACCAAAGCATACATTAAAATTCTTTAGATGATGTAGGAAGAAAATAAATAGCTAAATAAAATATAGTTATCAAGCATCCCATTTAAAGTAAAAAATAAAAATAAAAAAAAAATAAATTATGATAAAAAAGTAAAACAAAAATTATTTGATTAATCCATGATGCAACCAGTACAATTCCTTTTTAATCTTTTATTGTTTTAATATGTGATGATGCTTTATATGTTTATTTATTAAATATTGTAAAAGTAATATTATAATGATTAAGGCCATCATCAATGACAACGGCAAGAAATTTTATATTATGTATGGCACTACTTGGATATTAAGTATAAATAATGATCACCGGTGCTGGGATTGCTAATTCAGCCAAACTTGCCCTCTCCCATTTCCACCTTTGTCTCTGTCTCTCTTAGCCGATTTCGCTGAAATGAAACTCACTGTTAAGACTCTCAAAAGCAGGAGCAGCCATTTCAGCCCACCGATACAGTACTGAATAGCTCATCTGTATATTTTTGTATGCTAAAAGCAATCTCTCAGCTTTTTCTGATGTTGACTCTTGCTCAGTAGCTCTTGGTTATCCACTGCAGCAGATTGTTCTTCCCTGATCGTCTAAGAACTGTTTCTTTTGTTGTTTTGCTTTTCTTTTAGTTTCGAGTATGTTCAGTTTTGTTCCTTTAGTTTGCAGTGTATTCTTGGTGTGTTGGTCTTGTAACTTTCAAGTTTTTTTCAATTAGCATGATACACGCCTAAATTAAGTATAATTGGTTTTGTCTGTTGACTTGAGTTAGCTAGATGCTCTCATACTAAATTTTTCATAAATTGATTATTAATAAAATGTTTTACTTATAAAATAAAAAAAAAAACTAAGGTTAGCTCAAGGAAACCAAAAGAAGAAGAAAATAGGAAAAAACGAGGAGGAGAAGTTGATTCTCTGGGTTACATACATAGCTAGTAAGGGAAGATTGAGGACTCACCCAAATAAAATGGGAAGAAAAATACTAGTATTGGCATCTATTAATTTGAGATTAAAAGTTAAATGTCTATAGAAAGGAAAGCAGGGGATGACAGAGATGACACAAAACTGACTCTCTCTGTCCATGTACATTTAAAAATAACAGATTGCCGCCACCTGAAAATAACCCATTGAAACGCAAACATAAACCAAAATAAAGAAAACAGGGGAATTTGGAAATACATTTACATTGCGAAGGAGATGCTGAAGCTGAACTATGTGGTTGTGAACTCTGTGATTGAGATGGACTACTGAACCACAAAGAGAGAATTCGCAGAGCTTCTTATGGGGTTCTCCGATCTCTCTCTTCTTTCTTAAAAAATATATCTGTCAATCACCATTGTTGAAGATAATAACAAGAGCTGCTTCTCTCTATTATTTAATTTCCACCCATTATTTTTCTTAAAAAATAGTCTTTATTTTGCATCCATTACTTTTCTTACCTAGTGCGGGCAAATTAAGAGAAGATAAAAAAAAAAAAAAAAAAATGGAGAAGGAAAGGTCGATTCTCTGGGTTACGTAAAAAGTACATAGCAGTTAATTGTTTGAATGCTTAACTTGGCAAGGGGAATTGAGATAAATGCAAGAGGGAAAATGAAGAAAAAAAAAATCAATTTACTCTATTTAGATATATTATTATAATAACTGATAGAATGTAAATTCTCTCTTACTAAAAATAAAGGGGAAAATTAATTTCCTCAGTGAAATAGGTCTAATGAAAAAGTAAGAGTGGGGGAAAATTAGAAGATGTTGGGTAATATATCAACTATGTGATAGGTGAGGGAGAAGATGGTATTTTGGAGTTTCTTTGGCGGAAACAAAATTTTTTTGCTCTCTCTAATAAAGCCAAAATTACTTTACCATTTCCTTTTTTTCCTTCCAGCAGAAAAAAAAAATGTATTTATAATGGAATAAAGCTCTAAAATTAAAGGTTAGGATTCAAAATGGAAAAAAGAAATGTTGAGATTTAGAAGGACAAGTTTTACTTTTATTTTTATTTATTTTGTTTAAACTCTAAATCTGATGAGAAAAATTAAAAAGATAAAAGAATGACAAGTTTGGATTAAAAGGAATTATTTTGTTTTTATTTTTTTTATTTAATAGTCTAAAATTATTCTTATAAAAAGTAAGGGCAAAGATTAAATTATACATTATTTTATTTTTATTTATTTAATCAATCTTGATCCAATGGTCTAAAAATTAAATCCCAAAATATTTAAGGGCTAAGATTAATTAGGACAAATTTGTTTTATTACTTTTTGATCCTATGGCCTAAGTTAATTCTTACAAAAATAAAAGAACAAGATTAAAAGGTAAAAAATTACTTTAACCAATTCCCAATCTAATCGCTAAAAATAAACTCTAATAAATTTTGATGGATGATATTCAATTTTACCATTTTATTTTATTCTCCTAAATCTAAGGGTAAAGAAATAAAGTTAAGAAGAAAATCAAGTGTAGTGATTAATTGAAATAATTTTGCTCTTTTCTTTCATTTTTCTAAAAGTAAAAATTCCAAATTTAATGGTTAAAATTAAATCTCCATAAAATTGATAGTAAAGATTACAAACTTTTTCATTTATTTGAAAAACTAAAATTAAATTAAAAAATTAGAGTTAAAATTAAATTGGATAAAAATCTAATAATAAAACAAAATAATCGAGATTAAGTAAACTAGAAAATTAAAATTAAAACTAAAGTCAAAATATGAAATAAAATTGAAAATTAAATTAGAATTAAAAGTAAGGTGTGAAAATAATAACTCAATTAATAAAATTACATTTTTTGTACATATATTATTTATTTTGTATTTTTAATATTTAAAATTTTTTTTATTGGTCTGAATAAAATATGGTATCTACAATACTCTTATTTTCTTTCTTTTGTTTATATTATAGAAAGATATTTAAATATTTTTACAATCATATCTCTCCATTTCTGCCGCTAATTTGAAAAGAAATATTTTAGATTAAAATTTCTTCTCATTTCTTTTCTTTTCTCTTTGATTCTTTCTTTTATTTGATATTCAAACGAGAAAATTTAAGTAAATTAAATTTCTTTTCTTTTTGCTTTCCTCCATTTCCCTTCATTCAAACAAAGAAAAAAAAAAGGTGAGGAAATGAGAGGTCTCATGCAAATAAAATGATAAGAAAGTATCTGCATATATTGATTTGAGCCCAAAATTCAAATGCCTATTGAAAGGAAAACAAACACTCACTCACTCTATAAAGTGATCGCTTACTATTAATTTAGAATATTTGTTGAGTCGAGTCCGATGGTGAGAGCAAAATTATATTAATTTTTTTTAATTTTCTAGATTTTGTTGGTGTGAGACATTTAATTTTTTTTCATCCTCTTAATTTATAAAAAAACAAAAAACTTCTCTTCTTTTAAAAATCGAAACTAAGACATTTGTAACAAAGAAGTAAATTTTTTATCTTAAACTTAACAATGAAAAAAGAAACAAATCAAATTTGTGTAACTACAAAATTATACTATATATTGTATTTGAAAATAAATGAAAAATAAATCGAATTAATCATGTAAAGCTAAAATAAATATATACAACCTCCAGCAATTATCATAGACTTTTACGATGTAATTCATAAATTACTTACCTCAATTGTTTTCAATACATGCTCGTATACTTTATGTTATTATTGATATGGAGTTGATCTATAATTTTGATATAAATAAAAATTATTGACTTAAATAATTGCTTAGAAGGATGGCCTTATTTAGAGTGCATTGTCTTATCTTATAAGTCGATCAAATCAGAACTTTAAAAATAAACAGGCCTATTTTTTATAATAATTTTAGGTTTATAAGTTAGGCTTATAAGTTAAAAAAGATAAGTTAGGGGACCTATTTTTTATTTTGTGACTTACAAGTCTTGTACTTATAAGCTAGTTTGGCTAAGTATTTTACTATATAATCCTTATTTAATTTTTAAAATTTCATTATAAATCTCATTTAATATTTTTTTTTTAATAATTTTAATAATAAATATACTTATAAGGTATTTTTTATCAAAAACATTAATTATTGATTAATCACTTATAAGTATTTTAATCAAAACATAATTATTTAAAATTTTAAATATTTATAAACTTAAATTAGTTTATAAATACTTATAAGTACTAGATACTTATAAACTAATTTTCATAATTTAGAATAAAAGACTTTTGTTGCTTGATACTTTCTTATATCGTCCCAATGAATCCATCTATGAGATTTCTTGCACTAGCTTTGGATTAAAGAAGATCGGCCATAGAAATGAATATAGGAATGGATGATAATCAATTTATATTTAATCATTTGTTATGATTATTCAAAAAAATAATTTGTTGTGGTAAGGAATATTTTTCTTCTTTGCTTTTTAGATGCATGTAGCGTTCATCTTTTGCCTTGGTTTGTGCCCTGATCATTAAAAGTTAAAAACAAATATATATTTAAACTCCAACAATTATCATATACTTTCAATTTGACCTATGTAATTCATAAATTATTGTTTTTCTTTCAATTGTATTTTTGTATTCATTCATATGTTTGTCTTAATCAATGAAAAAAAAAATCCTGATAAAATGGGAACATGAAATATGTATAGAAAGGAAAACAGGGAATAACAGAGAGTATTCAAAGCCTGTGTGTCCTTGAATATTTAAAACAACAGATTGGCGCCTGAAGATGACCCATTGAAATACAAAATAAAGAAAACAGGCCAAAGGAAGAGATTTTACTTTCTTACTTACATTTGCATTGTGAAGGAGATGCTGAAGCTGACGTATAATATGTGGTTCTGTGATAAGGATGGAGTACTCAACTACTAAGAGATGATTTGCATAACAGAAAGATTAATCAAAATGAGGAAATGTAACAACAAAAGGTGAAAACAAAATCAAAAGAGTGGAAATGGGCTGAACCAGAATACCTGCAAAACAGAAACACTTGATTTTGAACAGGAGATTTAGATGTTTGCATGTAGATTTTGGACATAGAATGAGCTTTTTATGATGGATGTCATATAAGTCGGGTTGCGATTTTGGAAGTAGAGGGAGGGAAGTCTTTTATGATGATGTCTTTGCACTCCTCAATGAGAATTTTTAAAGATGTAACTTTACTTTCCCCAATAAGATGGTGGAGAATTTTCGAATTTTCGACTCTTTATTCTGCAATAAAAGTAATTCTTGTGTGCAGCCAGTGCCGGCCAATGATTCCCACGTATCTAGTATCTAAATAGCTGCACTGAGCTTTTTGTGGGGTTCTTTGACGAAGGAATTTCCCGGACCCACACATGGACTCAATCAATGACATGCTGTCAGCTAAAATAATACTCAGTTATGGTCTTTATGTAAAACTCCACAATAATATATCCCACTTACATAATTATCATGCCTAAAGAAATAATTTTTTTTTTTATACCAAATATCTTTGCGATATATGAATTATTTTTTTATTATTAAAAATAATTAAAAAAATATTATTTTAATACTATATTAATAAAAATTAATAACGTCAAATATAATATTATATTTACTAATAAAGCATTATTACAGATATCAATTTGTCATAAAATAAACCTTAAATCTTAAAGTAAAAATAAGCTAAACATAGTCTTTTTTTTATAATTTTTACTTTCTTTTTAATTCTACGTTAGCATCTTTATGTTTCAAATCAATATCTTTTAATGAAAGTAGGATAAAAAGTCATTATTTATTAATGGTGTGAATCCAGAGATATTTTATTACAAAATAAATAATAAATTTTAAAATAAAAAATAAAAAAATCAGAAAATACCTTTTTATAATTTCTCCTTAAAAAATGGCCAGAGTAATCACTGATCATAAAGCAGCATTATATTTGTATGGCACCTGAGACGCGGCAACCATAAAAGCGCAGAAAATGGATAGATTATGTATGAAGTACAGAAGCTTTCTTCTCCTCTAAGCTTTTCGATGCAACTTACATATAAAATTATATTTTAGGTACCGTAGCCACTAAAACGGAAATTCCTGTTACCCAATAGGCTCTAGGTCCCTTACCCATTGAAAACTGGACAACTGGACCAGAATATTGTTGTCAACGTAGATTCTAATATTCTAATATACCAGCTTTTCAAATTCCATTTGTTTCCCTAAGGTCTGAACACAAAAAAGACCCCCCCATAAAATTAGAGAAGATGAAGCCTATGTTTGGCCACTTTCTCAGAGAGGAAAGAAAGTAAAAAAGGAAAAATAAAAATACGTAAATATTACTTTTATTTTTTTTTTAGATATTAGAAAGGAAAATATGAGATGAAAGTAATTTTTTAAATAATAAAATATCAATTTTATATTTATTATTTGAAATTAAAATAAATAATTATAAAAATAAAAAAAGTAATCTTATTTATTTTTCATTTATTTTTTCTTTAAAATAAATAGAAAAATGAATAGTTACATTAATCCGTTTTGTTTTTATTCACCCTTATTTACTTTTTTCTTAATTTTTCCTTAATTAAAAAAAAGAGAAAATATATTTTTATTTTCTTTTATAATTTTCCTTCAATTCAAACATAATAAAAAAATATTAAGGAGTGAAAATATTAAAAGTTATTAAAAATTTTATACTTTCAATTCTTTATAATTACATTTTATATTAATTAAATTATATATTTTTTAATTTCTTATAATTATATTTTACCGTCATCAGATCCGTTACCTATCATCCCCGCCGGGCGGTCATGCCAACAGCGAAATTAATACATGAAAAATTAAGAAAAATAAGAAAATATTATAAATTCAGAAAAGAAATAAGACGTGTATAGAAACTTATTTGTCAAGTGCACAGTGGGAGTGATGGTAGGCCCAGCGGCATATGTTATATTTAAATAGAAAGTAAAAAGAAAAAAAAAAAAAAGAATAATGGTTGGTTCTGTTTTAGTATATAATAATAACAATATCGACTAATCAGCAAATGTCAGAAAGAGAGAGAGAGCAGCTAAAAGAGATTCTATTCGAAAAATCTTCACAGGTTTCCTGGAACCCAGCAATAGGACTCTGTCTGTGTCCCGTCAATTGTTTGAAACAAAACGCACCGCATCTCGCACTCGGAGTCAGAGCCAGATGACTTAATGCTGTGGTGCTTCACCACTGGCCTTGATACTGGAGTTCTGTCAGATGTTCTTGCTGCTTCTGCTTGCTACCGAGGCAAACAATAGTTGAAAATTTTATTTTTTTAAATATATTAATTAGGAAATATTAAAAATTAATTTTAAATTAATTTTAATAAATTTTAATTATAAAATATTAAAATAATAAAATGATTTTTTAAATTATTTTTTGAATAATATTAAAAATAATATTTTTATTAAAAAAATAATTTTACCCTTTAAAATTTTGTTCTAAATTTGAGAGGAATAGAGTAAAATAAATATTTTTTAAAGTAAAAGCTTTTTATTTAAATAATTTCTAAATCTTTTTTATTATTTAAGAGAAAAAAATTTTAAAGGAAAAAAAACTTTTCAACTTAATAATTTAGTGCATTGAAAAATATTTTTGAAAAATTTAAAAAATTTACTTTAAAAATTATAAATTCTCTCAATTTTAAAAAATAGATTAAAACGTCTTTAAAAATTTAATTTTCATCAAATACTTTAATCCTTATATTTTAGCATATTTCGTCAATGAAACAAATTAATGAAAGATTAAATAGTTTTAAATAAATTTTTATCTCATTATTGAGTTTTACCATTATTAATAATTTTATCTCGCTATTCTGTGAAAATATACTCCTCCATCTTATATAGATAGGTTCAGTTTTCCTTTTTAAATCATTTGATTATATAAAAAATGATGGAATTGTTGAATGAACGCTACAAAGGAGCAACATTGTTCAAATGGGTTTCAAACAAATCTGTACATGTTTATCCCTTGACGGCTTGGCATTTATGTCTTACGAAGCCCAAAAGTAACGCTGAATAAGCCTACTTTTGCATTCATTTTTCTGTATTTGTAGCCCAAACACTGATAAAATATCGCCATTATTCTTCTTAAATTATAATTAAAGACTTGCGTGTCATGGGTCATGAGCTGTAGATAAGTTGACCTGTATAATTAGATATTTATCATATGATGAGAGATCTCAGCCAAGAAATGGCGAAGGATCCACCATAGAAGGACATCTAGCTTTGCTCAGAGGGACTAGGGAGGTTGTAGAAAACATGATGACCAATATTTTTTGGATGAACACCCTGGACAGATCGCACAAGCTCAACAGCAGCTAACAAAGGTAGGCTACAGATCCTCACTCTTACCCTTCAAATTGCTATAAATTTTTAATCTTTCCTTCGTCTGCAGGGTCCTTCTGTTTTCTATCTTGTGTGTGTTGCAAAGATGTATATGTCTAGTTTTTTCTTTTCTGTGGGATTTGGTTAAAATATATAAGTTGAACAACTGCCAAGTTTTGTAGTTTTCTGAGCATGAATTACAATGAATTTTGGATATACTTTCTAATTCAAAAGGGGCTTCAATAATGCAAGATTTTCACGAAATTTAAGTAGATGTTAATTAAGTTTTTTTCTTTTTTTCCTTAATATAAGGCTAATCTTTCAGATTCAACATAGAATTATTTTATATCACAAATAAAGTTGTTTTCACAATTTCAATTATGAAAGCATTCATCCCGTAGTAGTATACTATAGTGTAATGTACTGGTGAAACCATACATATTATTTGCATCAGTGTAGTCAAACTCCAAATGAATTTCTAAATCCAGCATAATCACTTTAAAAACCAGAAGTTTAATTAACAATGTCCTATACTAAGCATGGTCCACGGAAATTTAACAGAAATGAACATAGAGTTCAATACCACAAAAGCAGTAATTTATTGAAAGAGCTAGGAATTTGAGTAGCAACATCCTCTAATAGGTCCATTTGCGTTGATGCGGCATTGCTCCACAATTGGAAATTTCATACAGCATTCTCATTTGTGGGTTCACACCTGAAAAATATAATTTATAAAATTAAAGAAAGAGTATGCATGACTCTATAGACTAGCACAAATATATAATAATTAAAACTAATTAGTTTTTTGTGTCGATTTAATGCAAACTAAAAACATTATAATTTTGAGAAAGCTACGCAATTGTTGAAGATCATGTAACTGAGTTCAAAGAGAAAAGGAAAATAAGTGGCAACTTAAATCCAATATTAACTTTGAAGTCATATTTCATACATTCTCAAAATTACAATCCATAGCCTAAAACACAAATTCATTATAAAATTCAAAATCATCACTTTAGGAGATTATTGCTCTAAAAATTCTTCCCAAATATTTAGGGATAAAAAGCCTTTATAACTAAGGCTGTATATTCATGAGAACTTATGTTATAGAAAACTTAACCAACCCCTAATTAATATCGTGTCAACAAATAGAACAATGCTTATAAAAGGAACTGCATAATGAGAAAGGAAGTCAAGGAGAGAGGATTTGAGTACGTTAGCGAAGGAGAAGATTTTGAAACTGTTGTCTCCCCAATTGAAATGCGTGTGGAATTTTCATCCCTAATCATATCCATGGATGCATCAATAACCAGGAACTCATTTGTTATGCTAGAATATCAAATTTTGTTTTAGTTTAATTGTCCATGTTTGAACTTTTTTTTTTCCCCATATTTAATTTCATTTGGTGTAAATAAAGAAAATTATAGCTAAATTGGGCAAGGGAGATAGAGTAGGGACAAAGGATTGAGCACCTTAGCGAAGGAGAAGGTTCTGAAACCGTTGTCTCCCCAACTCCTTCCATAATTGAGTTGTATGTGGAATTTTCATCTCTAATCATACCCATGAATGCATCAATTACTAGGAACTCATTTGTTATGCTACAATAACAAATTTTGTTTTAGCTTAATTGTCCATCTTCGAGTTTTTTTTTTTTTTCATATTATAGCTCAATTGGGCAAAGGATTATGGGGTAGGGGTGTAACGGTCGGGCTCCCACCACTAGAGGAATTGTCTGCTTTGACCATAAACCTCACGATTTTGTCCCATAGGTGGAATTGAGAACTTTCCAGGAAGTCACCCATCCTAGGATTTCTCTTAAGCACGCTTAACCCTGGAGTTCTTCCAACTCTCCAGGCCATTCCACCAAAAGGTGCCTCTAGTGATTAATTCTCCCATCTTATATATCATTATTTTTTGAACCCAAGACCATCTCTGTGCTTTGCTGATGTGGAATTTGCCTCAGGGACCTTTCTCCCCCCCTTTTGGGACTCAGCGTCCTCGCTGAGGTTTGCCTCACTATTGCCCAAGAGGACACGCGAGCGGCTCTGATATATAATGATATATAAGATAGTCTTGGGTTCAAAAAGTAATGATATATAAGATGGGGGAACTAATCACTAGAGGCACCTTTTGGTAGAATGGCCTAGAGAGTTGGAAGAACTCCAGGGTTAAGTGTGCTCGCTTGAGAGAAATCCTAGGATGGGTGACCTCATGGGAAGTTCTCTATTCCACCTATGGGACAAAACCGTAAGGCTTATAGCCAAAGCGGACAATTCCTCTAGTGGTGGGAGCCCGACCGTTATAAGGGGAGAAAGGATTGAGCACATTAGCGAAGGATAAAATC
The DNA here is from genome assembly GCF_030052815.1 of Hevea brasiliensis. Lineage (NCBI taxonomy): Eukaryota > Viridiplantae > Streptophyta > Magnoliopsida > Malpighiales > Euphorbiaceae > Hevea > Hevea brasiliensis. Next base: position 105,173 of record NW_026614683.1, read on the forward strand.
CTAAAAGTGCTATCCCACCACCACCTCCCTCAATTGAGTTGCGTGTGGAATTTTCTTTCCTAATTATTGCCATAAATGAGTCAATTACTAGGAACTTATTTTTGTGAATCAATTACTAGGGACTCATTTTATTTTGCTACATTTGTAATGACTCGAATTTTTAAAATATAAATTTCATATTTTTATATATAGTATTTTAATATTATTTTATATTATATATTTTTAAGTGTTATTTATAAATATATTTTAGAAATTATTTAATTGTCCAAATTTTAATTGAAATTGCTACTTTTATAAATTTATATTAAATCAATTATCAAAATATATTATTACATTTTTGTCCATCTTGGTTCTAAGATTTGATTAAATTATTATTATTATTATTATTATTATTATTATTATTATTATTATTATTAGATTTTCTTTATTATTTAATTATATACAAAATTGCTTTTGGGACCCAATTGAAAAAGAATTTTTGGACTTAATTAAATAAACTTGAAAAGTTTGAGGATCAATCATGCAATTAAAAGTTAAAAAAAAAAAACTGGCCTATCAGGAGGAAAGAGAAAACCTTCCTCTCCCCCCAACCCCATCTCTCGATCTCTCTCTCGCTCTCTCTTTCCCCCTTCCTCTCTGCTTTTCCATCCACCCTTGCCGGCTGGAGATTGATGGCGACCACCCTCCCAGGAAGCAAGGCAAGGCACCGGCAACCCAGCAAGACCCATCGGCGATGAGAAAGGCCCATCGGACGATGAGAAAAGGGGAAGAAGATGCTTGCCGGTGCATGATTTTTAAAGAAGGATTTCGGCATCGTCCGGCCATGGTTCCATCTTAGACCACTAACGTTTTGCTTCTTTTCCCCTTGGGCTTTCTTTTCCGACCAACAGCACCCTTTATGGTGGCCAAAATCACGGGAACCTAAGAGAGAGAAAATGGGTATGGTAGTGGCTTTTCGACCACTTTTTTGGCAATTCAACCATCAGGTTGGCGATCCGAGACCACGTTGAACTCAGCACGGTGAAACCTTCGAGATGGGACTGGCCATGCTCCAATCGGATATCATTTCAAAAAGGCGATCATCGGACGGTCCAGATCGCTTGGTGAGATTTTTGAGCTTTTTCAATTCTCAAAAATTAAAAATAATTTTATGATAATTATTGACTATTTTTGAGCTTCATTTAAGTGTGATCAAATCGATGATAGCTCATCGGCATCCAAGATCGTATTTTCGGCCAGACCCGACTGCTCGGGGGCTCGTCCCAGAACATAGTCAATATTATAGTCGATCCTAGCATTTTCAGATGTTTTGAATGCGTTCCAGGTGTCAGATTTGGCATAGGTAAACTCGAACTCTAAGTTGTTCATTTTTTCCTAATATTGGGTTTAGAATAAAATTCATAAAATAATCGTGGATAGTAAAAAAATTGTGATTCCTTTTGCAATAGCCTTATAATATTGTTAAGGACCACGGGCTATAATTTTAAAAATTTTAGAGCTAGTTTGGATGATTTTGCAGAATATTAGTTTTAAATATTATAGCTGAATTATCTGAATGCTTGAGTTTGGTCTGGTTTGGAGGGCCCAGGAGGAGCCATGTGATGTTGATAATATGTGGGCTTGAGGCTTGTGATATTAGAAGTATTATTTGAACTACTTTGTAGCTTGGTAGATCTTAGGTACAAGAAAAACCCTGCCAGATTTTCGGCATAAATTAGGATGTCTTTGTCTCTTAAAGTTTTTAATTTGAAATAGCACTAATAAATTTACAATATAATTGTTTAGGTGATCAGGGTCAGCCATCTTCCTCTATTCAGCCGCTACAATGATTCCCGGTGTATTGTGAGTAGATATTGAGTTTACTTATAATTTCAATATTATTATACATACAAAGCATGCTCATACATTCACTTATAATTATATGTATATAGTTATTATAGGCAAGCTTTGTGTTGCATTATTATTATTTGATGAAATTGATGTGGGTGTCTCCTTGGAGTAATTTAGAGCTGTGTGCGTGTGTCGGCATGCATGAGGTGTGGTGCTAGATATGGGTAGGATTGGTAGATCAGCTTGAGCTAGTCTCGCTTAGAACCTGGTCTTTTTTGTGATAAGTCGAGGTGAGTACATCTTTGAGTTGATCTCGCTGGCAGAGATTGGAATTAAGAGAGCTGTGTAAGAGATCAGCTCACACACACACACACACACACATATATATATATTTGATTGATGTGACACACAAGTGTGTGAGTGCTCCAAATTATTCTCTATGTGAATATTATTTGAACTTGATTGAATATGTTGATATATACCGCATTTCATCCTTAAGGATGCATTAGCCCTAGATAGTTATAGAAATTGTATTTAAAATTAATATCTTACTCTATGAATCGAACGCTTACTCTTGTTTACCTTATTTTTTCAAGCTATAGGAGGGTCCCTTTTTGAGTATAACCTGTATTCTTTTTGAGTTCACCAAAGAAGTTCCATTGTATTCTTCTTTTCTTTATCTTCATTCTAGAATTTCGCATTTATCGGTAGTGTAATATTTATTTGAGTTTGAAATAATTAAACTTTGGGGTTGTAATATTATATATGTGACTGTGTGTGGGTATTTGAGATGGACTATTTTATGGATGAGAGAGCTAAGCTCCCGTTTGATTAATTTGTGATTGATTGAAGATAATAAGGGTGAGCTGAGCTCCTAATTTGATATATTTTGTATTTACAGATCGTATGAGCTAAAAATTCTCTGTTGGATAATCTAATTTATAGCTAGACTCTGTCTGTTTATTTTCTTGAAATTGGACTACAGTGATGGGCCTCATAGTTGGATTAGGGATAGTTAGGCTTACTACGGGCTTTGAAGCTCTTATGCTGACCCAAATCCTAGTGCCGGTCCGGCCCATAATTTGGGTTGTGACAGCATGAAACTTTATTTTTATTTTAATTGTCCATCTTCAAACCATCTTTTTTCCTTCTTTACTTATTTATTCTTTTCATCTTATTACATTGAGCAATAATTGGAATATAAAAATGAAAGTCAAGAAATTATGAATAGTAATGTGATAAGGCATGTTTGCATCACTATACGATATTGTCTTATTTTGCATATGGCAAATGATAATCCATAGTTAGGTGTAGTGAGTGTACATGTGATCAACCTTAATAATCTGTGAATGTAATAAAATTTGTTGTTAACAAGAATATACTTACCCATGTAATTCATTTGGTGTCTCGCTCCTGTAATATCTCATTACATATGCAAATAGCTTCTTCAAAGTTGTAGCTAGCTCATTGATGTGTGGCAATGCTTCACGTAGCAATTCACAAACCTTTGGGTGTGATTTCCATGCTTCCATTATAAACAGAAATACCATAAGCTTAGAAGTATCCAACCAAGTATGGGTACAAGATTGCACACAAGTAACGCAAATGCAATGAAGATCAATAGGAAAAGAGTCTTGCGAGCAATTGTTAGGAGATTTGAGTCTCTAGTGTTGAGCTTACTATATTCAATTGAAAATAATATTAAAAAAATGAGCACTGTAACAACCACAAACACCTGCATGATCCAAGATAGGGGTTTCTCTGAAATGAGGGAGCTCAGCGTCTGAATGATAGATAACAACTCAACAACCCTGTTATAAAAAAAAATAAATAAATAAAACGAAAAAGAAAAAAAGAGATTAATCGAAGAATAGTTGAGGTATATATATATATATATATATATATATATATATATTATGTTCTGTTGGTGTCTCACATTGGCTAATTACAAGGATTGAAGGAGAATATACAGTAAGGAAGAGCCAAACCAAATTGATTTAAGTCATTTCGGTGAAACCAATTTTGAGTTCAATAAATGAACCTTACCGATAGTTTTCAACGCTCTTTGGGTCACAAAATTTCACATGTTCTACTACTATATATTTCAAATGCTCATATAGTTTCAAAAGCTTACAATGTAGCACTTGCAAAAAACTGGATAGATAGTGATGTTTTCATGAAACTTGACTTTATTCTGCAATTACTGTTTTCTTTGAAAGATAATTGTTTGACTAATTCTGCCATTACATTTTTCCTTTGAATGCTGAGAGCAAAATTATATTAACCCTTTTATTTTTATATTTCGGTGGCGTAGGAAATATATGCAAATCATTCTAAACAAATTATGGATTAAATTTTAACTTTGTCTTTTTAAAAATTGAACCTATGACATTTATGACACAAGTCATTTTTTATCTTAAAGTTAATAGTGGACAAAAAAATTTAGAATCAAATTTGTCTAACTACAAAATTATACTATATATAAAATATTTTAAAATAATAAATTGAATTGATTATTTAAAGTTAAAAATAAATATATTTAAACTCCAATAATTATTATATACTTTCAATTTTATCTATGTAATTCATAAATTATTGTTTTTATTTCAATTGTGTTCAATTCATGTACATGCTTTATGTTAACTACAATGTGGTGTTGATATATAATGTGATATAAAAACTATAGACTTAAATAATATAATACCATTAATTTAAATGAACTCTTTATAATAGTAATATATAATCAATTTGAATCTAATTATGTGTTATGAGTATTCATTAAAATTAATTGCCTTATCAATAAAAAAAAAAAAAAAAGACTAGACTAATCTATTCGGTCCTCTATGTACACGTGTGAAATCGCTATCCTATAATACGCTCGTGTGGATTTGCTAACCTATTAGATTGCTCACTTAGGCATACTCGCATGAATATACTAATTCCTCTTAAATGACTTGAGTTGGTTCCTCTCTATATACGAACGTGTGAATTTGCTGTCCTACGATACACTCGTGCGGATTTGCTAACCTGCTTGATTGATCTATTCTTTCCTCTCTACATACACTTGTGTGGATTTGATTAATCTGTTCGTTCCTCTCCATATACACGTGTGAATTTGCTATCCTACAGTACACTCGTGTGGATTTGCTAACCTACTCGATTGATCTATTCTTTCCTCTGTATATACAATACACTCGTGCGGATTCGTTGATTTTGCCAACCCACTTGACTACACTCGTGTGAATATGCTAAACTTTGGAAGAGACATTATTAATTTGTGGAAGGCTAAAGGGACCTTCTTTCCTCACTAAATTTTTGACTTTTTTCCCATCCTGCTTCGTTAACATTTCTTGGTTGATTTAACATATATTTGGCTTAAAGTGGACATTTCTTCGTTAACATTTCTTCGTTAAATTTTCCTCACTAAATTTTTGACCTTCGTTAACATTTCTTGGTTGATCCAATTTCAAGAAACCAACAGGACAGAATCCAGCCATAAAGTGGACCTTTCAACGGGGAGTTTTTGACTCACCCGACCTGTAAACAAATATATCATCAATTGGGGAGCTCAGCTCACCCTCCACATACTCATATCAACATAAAGATAAATGGGAGCTCAGCTCCCTCATCCAGTCCATCAAACATGCATATAATAATTTTACAGGTCCACATAACAATTTATATTACAGACCCGAATCATTTAAATATTTCTAACACATGCGGAAATTCTAGGAGTAATTAAAACTACACAGATATTGATAAACAACCTGCGAAGGAGAAAAGCAGGTTAAGTACAATAAAATCCTCCTGTAGCCTGAAAAAAATATTGAACAGGAGTGAGCGTTCGACTCAGAGAGTAAAATATCAATTTTAACCATAATCTCTATAACTATCTAAACTAATGCACCCTGTGGAGTGAAATGCAGCATCAGCAATAAATTCACATCATATCAGCAAAAAGGTAATTTGGAGCACTCACACACCCAGTAATATCAATCATAATATATGGGAGCTGATCCCCTACACAGCTCTCTTAAATCCAACCTGGTGCCAGCGAAGAACTCAAGCCGGACTTTCGCTTAATAAACCAAATCGGGGCTCCCAGCGAAGAACTCAAGCCGTGACTACCCCGAAGGATCGGGTCCCAGCGAAGATCTCAAGCCGTGACTACCCGTCCTATCCATAATCCACACCACATCACACGCACGCCAACGCACGCACACTGCTCCAAATTACCACAACAACATCCATGGCACTTTAACAGTTATGAATGCAACAATAATCGTGCCTAGAGTTTAACTACATAAATATATGCATATAAGTGATGCATGGGCATGCTTGAACATATAATAATATCGAAATTACAATTAAAATTAATATTTTACTCACCGACTGGACAACGGTCACTGTGGCGGCTGGGCGGAGGAAGAAGGCTGTCCCGGCTCACCTGACAATTACATTACAATTATTTAACACAATTGACTCAATACAGATCATGAAAGACCAAATACGTCCTAAGTCGTGCTGAAAATCCGGCAGAGTCTCCCCTATACCTACGACCTACCCAACCTGCAAAAGGGCTCAAAACACACTTCTATATTCACAATCCATATATCCACAACTCAATCATATCACACAGCCCCTCCTGGGCCCATCAAATCAGTCATCCATCACAATATGTAAAATTTCAATTTAGTCCTTATAATTGATCATTTTTGCAAAAATCGCTTGAATAAGCTCTAAAAATTCTAAAACTTTGCCTCAATGTCCTTAGCGATATTACTAGGCTATTGCAAAAAAAATCATAATTTTCTGAGCTACCACAAATATTTTATGGATTTTTAATCCTATTTAAGCACTAGAAAATTACGAAAAAGCAAGGTTCGGGTTTACCTTTGTCGATTCTAACTACGGGAACGCGCTCGGGATGTCTGACAATGGGGGGGTAGCCAAAACCTCGGTCCAATTCGGAGACTTTTCCAGAATTGCTCGCGGAAATTCTGCATCTTACCAATCCGAATTCTGCGAATTGAGGATACCTACACGAAGCCCACAACACGGGGGTTAGTACATAAATTTTTCAGAATTTTCTAAGCTCATTTAATGCTCGGAAAAATACTACGGTTCCGTGGACCCACCAAAACGGTCTCAAAAATTTTGAAATTTATATCCCCGAAGCTCTCAACGAGTGGAGCGCTGGTACTCTCGGTTTTCTCGTGGGGTTCACGGTTATGAAATCTAGCCCAAAAGTCAAAATGGGCTAAAACTTCCCGGGCAGAAATTGGACAAACCGCTCGACGGATTTCGGTGTTCTTGGTGTCTATGGAAAGCTCTCGACGAGTAGATGGATTTAGACACAAGACCTGGTCCAATTGGAGGCCGGATTAGCCGGATTTTGGCTGGGAAGTCAAACGGTCGCGCGCTCGTCGCTCCACTTCGAGCGTCGTTTTCTGCCAGCAAGTGGCAGGATGGTTGGTCACACGGGGCGTGTGGGCAGGAGGGGCGCGCAAGGGGAGAAGGGAGGAGAGAGAAAAAGAGAGAAAAGGGGAGAGGGGTCGGACGCCCGAGGAGGAGGAAGAAAAAGAAGAAGACCGGTCCGATTCGACCGGTCCGATCCGATCTGGTTCGATTCGGTCGGTTCGATTCAGGATACAAAATTTTAAATTTTTACTCTGCCTCGGGACCGAAAACGAGGTCCAAAAATTCTGAAAAAATTTCAGAAAACTCAAAAAAATTCGTAGACTCCAAATATATTTTTAGTTTTGCCACGTGGTCTTTAAATTAATTTTTAAAAATCATCAAAGTTTATATTTTCGGAAAATCGAACCCAATTTTTAAAATCTGAAAAATCTCAAATAATTTCTTAAAATTTAAATAAAATTAAAATACCAATATTACTCATAAAATAATAAATTTAAAATTTTTGGGGTGTTACATTCTTCCTCACAGAAAATTCATCCTCGAATTTTACACAAGGCAGAATAAAGCACATGATTATACATTGAACAGATAATGGTACTTGCTACGCATGTCCCGTTCTAACTCCCAGGTGCACTCTTCCACTGACTGACTCCTCCACAAAACCTTAACCATAGGGATCTGTTTTGATCTCAGCTGTCTCACTTGGTAGTCCACTATGGCTACAGATTGCTCCTAAAAAATCAAGTTCTCTTTTAGCTCTATCACATCCATGTAGTACATGAAAATGATCTGGAATGTATTTCCTGAGCATGGAGATGTGAAATACAGGATGAACATGAGAAAGGTTGGGTGGTAGCTCCAATCGGTAGGCAACTGCTCCAACTCTATCAGTAACCTCAAAAAGTCCTATATACCGAGATGCCAACTTGCCCTTCTTTCCAAATCTCATGACTCCCATCATTGGAGAAACCTTCAGGAATACATACGCCTCGCAAACTCCACATCCCTCCGTCTGGGTTCGCATAACTCTTCTCGGCCATCAAAATTTGTTTCAATCGTTCCTCGATTAAAGGAACTATCTCTGAAGTGTACTGCACTAGGTCTACATCATGCACCTTCGCTTCTCCCATTTCCATCCAACACAGAGGAGACCTACACTTTCTTCCATATAGTGCATCATAGGGTGCTACTCCTATGCTAGAATGGTAACTGTTGTTGTAGGCAAACTCCACCAAAGCTAGCTGATCATCCCATTGACCTCCAAAATCCAAAACACTCATGCGAAGCATGTCTTCCAGTGTTTGGATTGTCCTTTCGGACTGTCCGTCTGTCTGAGGGTGAAAAGTAGTACTAAAGTTCAACTGTATGCCAAGTGCCTCCTGCAACTTTCTCCAAAATCGAGAAGTGAACTGGGGCCCTCTGTTAGATATTATGGAAGCCGGAACTCCATGCAATCTGACTATTTCTCGAATGTAGAGTCGGGCGTCGTACCTGAGAATATGTAGTCTTCACAGGCAAAAAGTGAGCTGATTGGTTAGACGGTATACAATTACCCATATCGAATCATATCCTCGCGTGGTACGAGGCAACCCAGTCACAAAATCCATGGTAATCATTTCCCACTTCCATTCTGGGATAGGGAGCTCTTGCAGCTTCCCTGACGGTCTCTGATGTTCAAACTTCACCTTCTGACAAGTCAAGCACTTGGACACAAAGTCTGCTATGTCTCTCTTCATGCCATTCCACCAATAGCTATCTTTCACATCATGGTACATCTTGGTGGAACTCTGTGGACAATGCATGTTGTATAGTGTACCTCTCGCATGATTTCATTTCTCGAGATTATCCACATCGTGCACACATATCCTAGAACCTTGCACTAGGGCGCCATCATTGGCAAATCCAAACTCACCACCTTCACCTGCTGTACTCTTTCTATGATCTTCATCAATTGTTGGTCTCGTGTGGGAAACTCAAACTCGTCTCTCAAGTCCGGCCTCACCAAAAATAAGCCAACAATACCCCTCATCCGACAGATCTAGGATTAAACCTTGATCCATCAACTCATGTACTTCCGAATCAACGGTCTTTTCACGAAATGTGCGCCAAACCGCTGTAAGATTTTCTGCCAAAGCATCTGCATTACATTGGCCTTCCGTGGTGGTACCGATGGTGCAATCATAGTCTTTCGTAAGCTTCATCCATCTCCTCTGTCTCAAGTTTAAGTCCTCTGTTGGAAGATGTACTTCAAACTCTTGTGGTCGGTGTATATCTCGCACACTTCACCATACTGTAGTGTCTCTAGATTTTTAGTGCAAAGACTACACCCATTTCCAAATCATGGGTGGGGTAGTTCGCTCATGCCTCTTTAGTAGATAGTGATGTTTTCATGAAACTTAAACTTGGCTTTATTATGCAATACTGCTTTCTTTGAAATATAATTGTTGATGCTTTGACTTATTCTGCCATTTGACTGCTGAGAGCAAAATTATATTAACCCTTTTTATTTTTTATATTTCATTTTCGGTGGCGTAGGAAATATATGCAAACCATTCTAAACAAATTATGGATTAAATTTTAACTTTTTCTTTTTAAAAATTGAAACTATGACATTTATGACACAAGTAATTTTTTTATCTTAAAGTTAATAGTGGAAAAAAAAAATTTAGAATCAAATTTGTCTAACTACAAAATTATACTATATATAAAATATTTTAAAATAATAAATTGAATTGATTGTTTAGAGTTAAAAATAAATATATTTGAACTCCAATAATTATTATATACTTTCAATTTTATCTATATAATTCATAAATTATTGTTTTTATTTCAATTGTGTTCAATTCATGTACATGCTTTATGTTAACTACGATGTGGTGTTGATATATAATTGTGATATAAAAACTATAGACTTAAATAATATAATACCATTAATTTAAATGAACTCTTTATAATAGTAATATATAATCAATTTGAATCTAATTATGTGTTATGAGTATTCATTAAAATCAATTGCCTTATCAATAAAACAAAAATGACTTGACTAATCTATTCGGTCCTCTCTATATACAAGTGTAAATTCGCTACTAGATTTATCTATTCTTTCTCTCTACATGCAATACACTCCTGCTACCCACGTGTGAATTCACTAACCTTTTGGAAGAGATATTAATTTGTGGAAGGTTAAAGGGACCTTCTTTCCTCGCTATATTTTGGACTTTTCCTGCTTTGTTAGCTTTTCTTGGATGGTTTTAGATTTTTTTTTTTAAGCAAGAAATTTTATTAATAGAGAAGGAACGTAGAAGGTGCAGCTCCTGGCAATTTCCAACTCAAAAGACATTCCCCTGAGACACCAACCTAGAGGAACCAACACCAACTAGCCCAAAAAATAAAAAAGAATTGTGGATTACATGTAAATTAAGGTGAGAGATGCAAAATAATAATAATAAATAATAAATAAATAATTATGATGGTATTAGTATTAATAATAAATAAATAAAAATAAAAAATAAAAAATTATGATTATATTATTTTAAGTATAATAAATTACATTAAGTGATTATTATTCTATTACATTAAATTCTTTCATATTACTAAATAATATAATTAAATATATAATCACGGTTATATTATAACTTTAATTATACCATATCTACAGGAAATGAAGAGTATGGAATCTTTGAATTCACATTCGCAAAGGAAACATTTTTCAAATGGGTTTCAAACAAATCAGTCATATTATAGCGCTGACTGGCTTTGACCCATTTTAAGCCCAACACTAAATTAGCTGAATAAGCCCACTTTTCCATTTATTTGTTTGTATTTGTAGCCCAAATATATAATATGAATCATCACCATTATTTCTCGGAGTCTTCTTATTCTCTTAAACAGATAATAAAGAATTGTCATGAGTCATGAGCTGTTAGTTGACCTGTGTAAATTATTTATGATATGATGAGAGAACCTAGCCAAGAAATGGAGACGGATCCACCGTAGAAGGAGATCTCTTAGCTCTACTCAATGAAACAACTAGGGAGGTCGTAGAAAATATGGTGACCAACATCTTCTGGATCTGTTTCAGATCTCACAAGCTCAGGAGATAACAAGGTAGGCTGCAGATCCTCACTCTTACCCTTCAATTTGCTAAAAATTTTGAATTTTTCCTTTGCCTGCAGTGTCCTTCTGCTTTCTCTCTTGTGTATTGCAAGTATGCATAGCTCTAGCTTTTCCTGAGCACGAATTACAATGAATTTTGGATACATCTTCTAATTCAAAAGGGGCTTCAATAATGCAAGTTTTTCCTGAGTTTTAATTGGATATTAATTAAATTTTTTTAGCAACTTTCTCTCTCTCTCTCTCTTTTTTTTTCCCTCTATATGGCTAATCTTTCAAATTCAACATAGAATTATTTTATATCACAATTATAGTTGTTTTCACAATTTCAATTATGAAAGCATTCATCTTGTACTAGTATACTATAGTGTAATGTATTGGTGAAATTATATTTTTATTTGTATCAGTCAAATAAAATCCAAATGAATTCTTTCAAAAAAAAAAATCCAAATGAATTTCTAAATCAACATTTATCAAAGCATATATTCACTTTTAAGAACCATAAATTTAATTAGCAACGTACTATTATAAGTATAGTCCATGGAAATTTAAATGTGAATCCATAAAGTGTGAGATAGTCATATTTGGGTTGTAGACTAACCATTATTAAAAAGGTTAAAACTGATCATTCTCCCTCAAGTGGAATCATTTCTCCTCATAATACCTTGAAATTTGACGGGATGATAATATCAAGAAGGCAGGAACCTTGACACTTGAATTGAATCGGGCTCGATCTACTCTGATGCCATATTACTAACTTGTATTAAACGGATGGAGGTGAATAAATGAGTTGAGACAAAAGTTCATAAAGTATGAGATGAACATGCTTGGACTTGAACCAATCGTTGATAAAATGTTAGAACTAGCCAATTAGTTAGCTAAACCCACCCTTTTAAGCCCTTTAAATTTCTTATGCTTTTTCAATATGGAACTCGTAACCTCGCTGTATTCCACAGGTTTTCAACAAGTTTTTTTTTAATAAAATTATATTTTTTTTCCTTGATATTTAGGTTATAATATTATATTCAACAACTATATTAAAATTATTGGTATAAAAAAAATAAACGTGTTAAATTTTATAATGCAAATAACTCGTAAAATATTTGAAACAATTAAATATAATTGACATTATATTAAATGACTGATAGATTTGGCGATCATTAATTAATTACTTTCTATTATTTTATGTAATTATTGTAAAATTATACAATTATTTAAAATAAATTAATCATTATAAATTAATTACTTTTAAATTAAAAAAAATGCAAGAGAAGTAAAATAAAGGGAAATCATATATTACACAGAAGAGAAATCAAAGTTGGTGTGAAAATTATAAAAGAAGAGAATGTTATATAAATTAAATAAATTAAAACTATGTAGTATTGATGGTTGTGGGTTTTGAATTTTAAAGCTTTAAAATTCATTCTCAATCACTCTTTATTTCTTTTCATCTTAAATCTATAAAATAAACTATGTTTTCTCTCTAAATATTAAAGTTAGAAACTGATTACTTACCAAAGCATACATTAAAATTCTTTAGATGATGTAGGAAGAAAATAAATAGCTAAATAAAATATAGTTATCAAGCATCCCATTTAAAGTAAAAAAAAAAAATAAAAAAAAAAATAAATTATGATAAAAAAGTAAAACAAAAATTATTTGATTAATCCATGATGCAACCAGTACAATTCCTTTTTAATCTTTTATTGTTTTAATATGTGATGATGCTTTATATGTTTATTTATTAAATATTGTAAAAGTAATATTATAATGATTAAATATTATGTATGGCACTACTTGGATATTAAGTATAAATAATGATCACCGGTGCTGGGCTTGCTAATTCAGCCAAACTTGCCCTCTCCCATTTCCACCTTTGTCTCTGTCTCTCTTAGCCGATTTCGCTGAAATGAAACTCACTGTTAAGACTCTCAAAAGCAGGAGCAGCCATTTCAGCCCACCGATACCGTACTGAATAGCTCATCTGTATATTTTTGTATTCTAAAAGCAATCTCTCAGCTTTTTCTGATGTTGACTCTTGCTCAGTAGCTCTTGGTTATCCACTGCAGCAGATTGTTCTTCCCTGATCGTCTTACAACTGTTTCTTTTGTTGTTTTGCTTTTCTTTTAGTTTCGAGTATGTTCAGTTTTGTTCCTTTAGTTTGCAGTGTATTCTTGGTGTGTTGGTTTTGTAACTTTCAAGTTTTTTTCAATTAGCATGACACACGCCTAAATTAAGTATAATTGGTTTTGTCTGTTGACTTGAGTTAGCTGGATGTTCTCATACTAAATTTTTCATAAATTGATTATTAATAAAATGTTTTACTTATAAAATAAAAATAAAAAAAACTTGAAAAAAAAAATAAAAATAAAAAAAAGCAATACCTCAACTGATTTGATTTTCCATTTCCAAGTGGTGGATCCATGTTATTAATGAGGGATCAATTGATCCTATTTTTTTAAATTACTTATATATATATATATATATATATATATATATATTGATGCTTTTAAATTTAAGCATTGAGTTATTTTTTCTGTTGAAAATTATATTTTTATAATGAGAAATTAGTTTATTTTTATTTTTATTAAAAAATTTTAATATATATTTAATTAAATTAACTTATAATATAGTGTGAGATGGTAAGAAGATATTTTAGGTAATTAGAATACGTGTAGCACAATTTTAAAAGCATTTTTTTATAAAATTTTATTATATTTTTATATATTAATCTCAAAAAAAAAATTTTTCTAAATCCACCATTATCCACTTCTTTTAAAAAAAATACAGATAAAAATGAATAAAATAAGACCAAATTATTATATTTCATTTTCTTTCCCATTGTTTGGAATATATAATTTTACAAGAATTCAATTTTGTTGATTTATTTTTTTATCAATTTTATATTTGAAATTAAAGGATTTAATTTTTTTAACTTAAAAAAAATTTACTTTTAAATAAATAAAAATTAAGCATGATTGTATGAGAATTCAATTAAATTATTTTTTTTTACAAATGATTTAATCCAAACAAAGCCTTTAATTTTCAGTGTCTTAGCAATTTTTCCTTTTAAATTTTTTATTTATCACTTTTTCATTTGAAATTTAAAAAGCTTAATTGGCAGATTTTTTTTTTTCGAGTACATAAATTGTTATTAATAATGGTTTGAAATAAGAGCAGCTTAATCAGAGGTTTGTTAACACAATTTCTCATTATTAATTTACTGGTGTCTGCTATTTTATGTTTTGAATTTCTTGAAAATTTTTTGGAAGCATGACTATTTTTGTTGTACCCGGTTGGAGTTTTTTTTTTATTATTTTTTTTCTCCCTTCTCTCTACATTTGTGGATTTTTTGCATTCGTTTTATTTTGTTTGGAGCTTCAATTGAGGGTATAAAATTTTTAGTTACCAATAACCCATTTGTCTTTCTAGATCTTCCCTCATATTTCACTCCAATGTCCGATCCTCTCTCTACAACCAATTGCTAAAATGGTCTATTTTTAGTTTCTTTACTGTGTTTTCTTTCTTTATTAGATAGTTTCTCATTGGGTAGTCCTAACACACAAACTTATTGCAAAATTCATGATAATCACTTTAGGAGATTATTGCTATAAAAATTGTCGCCACATATTTAGGGACAAAAGGCCTCTATAACTAATGTTATGTGTTCTTGAGAACTTACATTATAGAAAACTTAACCAAATCCCTAATTAATACCTTGTTAATAAATCTATTGATCGGCTACCGTATCGTGTTCTTTCAAGAGTTTTCACTTAATATGATTTATTCTGAGTTGGTTATATCAGGGTGGTCTAATGATCAGAATATAGCTAGACGTTGTATATATATTAAGTTTTTCTTAAATATTTATCAATAAAATTCTGCTTATAAAAAAAAATCTTGTCAATAAATAGAACAACACTTGTAAAAGGCAACTACATAATGAGAATGAAGTAGAGAAAGAGGATTGGGTGCCTTAGTGAAGGAGAAGCTTCTGAAACTGTGCTGTCCAACTCCTTCCACAATTGAGTTGTGTGTAGAATTTTCATCCTTAATTATAGCCATGGTTGCATCACTAACTAGGAACTCATTTGTTATGCTACATCAAATTTTTGTTTTAATTTAAAATTCCATCTTCGAACTTTTTTTTCTATTTTTGCTTACCCAGGCAATTCATTTGGTATAAACAAAGAAAATTATAGCTCAATTGGGTAGGGAATTATAGACATTGGAAAGAGGATTGAGTACCTTAGCAAAGAGAAGGTTCTGAAACTGTTATCCCTCACCTCCTTCCTCAGTTGAGTTGTGTGTGGGATTTACATCCCCAATCATAGCCATGGATACATCATCAATATTCTAGGAGCTCATTTTCTTATGCTACATCAAATATTGTTTTAGTTTAATTGTCCATCTTCGAACTTTCTTTTTTCCTTTTTTACTTATTTCTTCTTTCCATTTTATTACATTGTGGAACAATTGGCATAAAAATGAGTCAATAAACTATAAAAAGTAATGTAATAGAGGTATGTACGATCTTGTCTGGTTTTGCACGTGGAAAATGGTAATCCATAGTTAAGGGTATGGAGTGTAAATGCCATGATATCATGTACAGAATTACGTGTATATAGTACAAAGTGATAGAGTATGGCAATGACAAGGATATAGACAACGATAAGATTTACATGACTATAGGATATGCATTCCTAGTACAACAGTATCTTGACATTATCTCCAATATGATCAACACTCACAATGTGTGAATGGGATCAACACTAATTATCTATGCTATTATATAGATGGCTAGAGTAACCACAAGCCCTTAATCCTAATTCAGCAAATGGAACAGCAACTGAAAATGCATAAAATAACAAAAACAAGAGACACAGAGAGAGAAAGCAACTGCATAATGAAAGTAGATTAGATCAGGAGTTTAAAGGGAAATTCTTATCTAGATCTCATCCATTATAGATTTAAAATATAAGCATATGAAACTCATGTATTTAATAGGTAGTCTCATCATATATATACATATTTTTGTGTCTTGAATCTATAGTGATTCAGATCTAGAAAATGAAAATCCCTAACTCATGTACCTGGTGAAAGTGCAAAAGGGATATGAATGAATAACGAGGAACTCATTGGGATATGTGCTTACTCAGGCAAGTCATTTGGTGGCTCGTTCCTTGTGTGTAGCACAACAGTTCTGGCCTCCTCAATTTGTGGATTATATCTTCAGCTAGCTTCTTCAAGTGTTGAAATGCTTTATGAAGCAATTTACACAAGTCTTGATACAAGTCCCATGCTGCCCATATAAACGCACAGACCCATAGGTTCAGAAGTAACCTACCAAAATTGGGAACAAGGATCCACACAAGTTGCACAATAGCAAGAGAGCCGATCAGGAAACGAGTATTGCCAACAATTGTTTTGTAATTTGAATCACAACTTTTCAGTTTATCCTCAATTATCGATGCTACTATATATATGACTAGAGTAATCACAATCATCTGCATTATGGTACCATGTGTCTCAAATGGATTTTTCACTAAGATGAGGGAAACCAGCATCTGAAGGAAAGAGGTCATCATCTCATTAGCTACCCTGTTATTAGCCATAAAAAAGATATACTTGAGTTATTTTCATTAGCCAATCTACTCAAAAAAAAAAAAAAAAAAAAAAAAAAAAAAAAAGAACTAAACAAAGAAAGAAAGAAAAAACTAAAATCAACAAAGCTAGGGTTTGTCATTTGCCCGTGTATTCTACGTGTTTTTTTTTGGTAAGTATGAAGTTTCATTTCACTTTTTGTTCTCACAAATAAACAAACACGGGAGGCATCAGGTAGGAGCAAAAAGAAAATTGAAAAATATCCCAAAAACCTCATATCAATTCCCCCCTTTTGTATTTTTTAGTAGCAAATGGCAGCAAAGTAGTTCCTACCAGAACAAGCATGATTTTGTGCCATAGTCAACAGAAATACGCTCCTAGAGAAGTGATCCAAGACCAGAACCAGAACCACCTCCAACAGCATTGAACACCAAGAATCCTTGGAGGCCAGTGCAGTTGTCAGCAAGCTTTCTGATACGGTCCAAGTAAAGATCAACAATCTCTTTCCCAATAGTATAGTAGCCGCGTGCAAAGTTGTTGGCAGCATCTTGAGTTGCTCTGGGTGGAAGAGCTGGCGAAAAGTTTGTCCTCACTTCATCAGTAACAGTGGGCTCAAGATCAACAAACACAGCTCGAGGGACGTGCTTACCTGCACCAGTTTCGCTGAAAAAGGAGCTCAAAGCATCGTCCCCTCCACCGACGGTCTTGTCACTTGGCATCTGGCCATCAGGCTGAACGCCATGCTCGAGGCAGTACAGTTCCCAGCAAGCATTTCCCACCTGAATACCGGCCTGACCCATATGTAAATCGAGATGCACTCTCTCATCTTCTTTGATTCATCAAATCCAACAAGAATTCAAGAAAAATGCTAATGAAATAATTTAAGACAGAGATTGATCGAAAGCTAATGCTAAGAGCGGCGTTTATGAAGACGCCTTCAAGTGTACGTATAAACTTATTTACTCTAAGCTTATAGACCCCATAAAATTATACTATAACATGAAGGTCCAAATTCTAACATATTCTCTTTAAATTATATTATAAAAAATTATATATTGCTTTTGACGTATGTTGACTTATCTCTGATATGTCTTGGACCCAAAGGTTTTAAATTAAAAAATAAATAAATAAATAAAAGAAGAAGAAGAAGAAGAAGAAAAACGGAGGAGGACAGAAATGTGAGGCAGTTGAAACAAAGGGTACATAAAATAACTAAAAGAAGAAGAGTATAGGAAAAACGAGGGGCAAGAGATTTTACACACATTTGGCTTCAAGTCTGCGGTTGGATTAATCAAAACCTCTGAAGTACTTGGCAAACTTTGTATCTCTACTTTCTTGGGCACATAGCAGAAATCGGAGTAAACATTGCTGAAATTCTTTACCTTATTATACAGGAGAGGGGAGGGAAACTGTTGGAAAAAGAGCTTCACAACTTGGCTGTCCTCGTCACCGACCCTTCATTTTTTCTTCCTCTTATCTAAGTCTGCCGTTGTTTTTTCTGCCTCTCACATACTATTTTCCTTTGTCATGAGAGGTGGTGTCTTTCTAATTATTGTCTCTCTCTCTATCTGTAGCTAATTAATAAATCAAAATTTATATTAATTTCTATAAATATTTATAAAAAAAGATATTAAATAAATATAATAAATTTTTATTTTTTATTAATTGATGTCTCAAATTTTCTATTAGTCTCTAATACTTTACAATTTAATTATATATTATAATTTAAATCAAAAAATTAAAATTATTTGATTGTCATTAAATAAATATAAAAATTTAATTAAAAATTAATTATTTAAATTTTTATATTTATAAATAAAAATATAAATATATCAAGTCCTTGAATTGCGTCTTCAGCTGTCTGACAAATGAGAGAATGGCGATGATATCATTATTGAATATGACTCTAAATCTGCTATTTCTTGGGTTTCTAATCTAAATGGTGCTCCTTGGAAGTCAAGCATTCAGCACGTGGTATTTGTTCACACCTTAAGGGAAGTGAACTCTGCAGCGGATGTACATAGCTTTTGATTTTATCTAATTTTTTAATCAAATTTTTAATTTTATTTCTAACAATTTCTAGACACCATGACAATCCAATTTTATCGCCAATTGAATTTTCAAGATAATTAAAGTAAATTAAACCCAAAATTTAGTTTGATGATAATTATTACTGCTAGGTTAAATACTATATGTACTTGAAATCAGCAGTGTTATTATACTTAGTTTGGAGGTTGACCCAATAAAATGATCGTGTGAATGGGTCAATAGTTCAATCAGTAGATCAATTATTTAACTCATTAGTCATTAAAAATTAATTAAAATTAATTAAATATAACACCTGTTAATATAAGTAAATATAATTAATTAAATTTTAATTGTTTAAAATAAAATTTTAATATTTATTAAATTATATTTAATAAATTTTAATAATATTTTTAAATTTTATACGAAAATGTTAAATAATATAATGCATAAATGTATAGTTCTTTTTTTAATATTTATGAAATATTAAGTATATATTAAAAAATAAATATATTAAAATGAAAAACACACAACTACTAAACTAGCTCAATTGATTTTGATTTTAAAGACTTTTTATAAGATTTTGAGTTTAATTTTTTTATACTAAATATAAAAATGAGAGAAATTCTATTAAATAACTGAACTAATTGAATCAATCGGGTCACGCTGGATCACTTTCTTATCTGGTTCAATTATAAACTCAAACAAATTTAAAAATCAATTTAACGATTCATTAATTCAACTGACTGATTAAATCTGAGTTTAATAACTATATGAAATTAGACACCACTACGTACATCATTTAAATTCACATTGAATCTATGTAATATGAAATTAAAATTAAATCGAAATTAGATAACCTTATGACATTGTAATGCAGTTGTAATTAAAAATAATAATTAAACTTGAATTGAATAAAATCATGGTTAGAGTATAGTAAAATTTTTCCTTAAAAAAATTAGTCATTAAATTTGATAAAAATGGAAATCAAACAGATCCTTCAATCTGATTTCGAGGATCTGACGTACGTTGTCTTATGTAGACACTGCGTGGCCCACACTGACGTTGTCTTATGTACTGCCGAAAGCAAACAACCCTTTCCTCATTTGATCAAACTGAGTTGGATACAGAAAACGACACCTTCCTTTAAAGTGGCTTCTAGAAAAGAATTAAATTAAATTTTTTTATATTATTATATAATTTTTAATTTAATTTCTATTATTTTAAAATAATTTTTTAATTTAAAATTTAAAAATTTTCCTTATTATTTATATTTCTAAATATGAAAATTAATAAAAAAAATTAATTAAATTCTTATAATTAATAAGAGAGCCATTAGAGTTTTTTTATTTTTTTTTATATATAAAAACTATTAAAGTTTGATTATTGTATAAGTTTTGACTTTTAGGTATTATTATTTATTTTAAAATATTAAAATAATAGGTGTCGGTAAAGGGTCCAACACAAGTCTAAATTTGTTAAATATAATAATATTTTAAAAATTTTAATGATGTCTAAAAAAATATTTGTTAGTGAATATATATATATATATGTGATTTAAAAAAAAAAAGAGTGGGGTTAATCGACCACTCATTTTAATGTGGATACTCCATAGACATATCACAAGGAATGATAAATCAATAAAAATTAAATAAATATGTATTTTTAATTATTAAGTTTAAAAATAAATATTTTTAATTATTAATTTTAAAAATAAAAATTACTTAATAATTATTTGATAATTATTTAATAATTATAATTTTATAAAATTTACTTATATATATATATAATTAATTTGTATTAATTTATTTTTTTATATAAAATATTTTGTTCGAAATCACCGTTATTATACAATTACTTCTCTCTCTTTAAATTCAGTCTCCGACGATAAGAATTATTTTTTTCTTTTCTTTCAAAGATCCTTCCTCCCATCATTCTTTTC
The DNA here is from genome assembly GCF_030052815.1 of Hevea brasiliensis. NCBI lineage: Eukaryota > Viridiplantae > Streptophyta > Magnoliopsida > Malpighiales > Euphorbiaceae > Hevea > Hevea brasiliensis. The sequence continues at coordinate 126,108 of NW_026614683.1, forward strand.
TGACCATTTTTTACCTTTCCTAATTAAAATTTATTATTAATTATTTAAATTCATCCTAAACTTAATTATAATTATTTAAAAATACTTAAATTTATTTAATTTTATATTTTAATTAATAATTTATATAAAAATATTTTAATTAATAATTTATATTTTACAATTTTAATAATTTTATAAAATTTTTAAATTATATTTATTTAAAATACAATATATAAAACTTACAAATATTATTATAAAATATATATTTTATATTTTATTAATTACTAATATTCTTCTTTTAAAATAAAATTAATATTATTAAATAAAAATAATATTTAAATATATTATATTTCTTTAGTAATTAAAAGAATAAAAATTTTTAAATATTTTAAAATAAAAAAAAATCATATAATTTAACCATAATCAAATTATTTGTAATGCCCTCACCATAGGTAATCGTACAATTTCTTATTCAAACGACTCATATCATTGGACAGTCAAAATGTACGAAACTACACCTAAACTATAATGAGGAGGCATAAATTAATGAAATAAATATTAAAAAAAAAATATAGGAAAAATTTTGAGAAATAAAATAAAATTTAAAGAATTTATTAATTGGTATAAAAAAAAATAAAAATAATCCGATGAGCACCATGAAAGGCATTTTGGTCATTTCACCCCTAGAGGTGAATTTTGACTTAAATGTCAAATTAAAATTTGGAAATAGAATAATTAACATAAATTAATTTTATGAATTTAAATTTGAAAAATAAGAAGAGAAAGAAGAAGAAAAGAAAAGAAAAGAAAAGGAAAGAAAAGAAAAGAAAGGAAATAGATTTATGAAATTTAAAAACAATAAAGTACACATAAATATATATATATATATAAATAACCACAAGAGACAAAACCCCCCACCAACCATCTTCTTCTTCCTCTTCTCTCTCTCTCCTTGCCGTCTCCCTTGCTCTCTCCCTCCCCACCATTTTTATCAAGCTTAAAGCTTGATTTCACAATCTTTTACTCAGCAAAACCCATAGACCCCTTCACAAAAAATTTAGCCCACACCATAAGGAAGCTTTAGATACCCATAAGAAGAAGAAAGATTAAAGTTTGAAGTGGGTCACAAGAGGTTAGTGCACTAATCCCTCTTCTTCTCTTTATTAAACATGAAAAGCATGTTTAGCTAAGCATAAATACCATTAAAACAAAAAGAAAATCTAGAGGAAAGAACCCTTGAATTTTTGGCAGCCATGGAACTTGAAATTTATTGCTTTTAAGTGATGAAAAATGGTTCTATGAGAATGTGTAATTAGTTGAAATGTTTGGGTGTTTGATTGTGTAGTGTTTGTGTAAATTTGAAACTTTGAAAACTAGGGTTTGTATAAATGTTGAGGACTTTGTGTAAAATGTTGAAATTGATCTATTGGGATGAGATTGTTGCTTATAGAAGTGTATTACATGCAAATTGAAGTAAGGAAGTTGGAGGAGATTGAGTTTTGGAAGTGTCAATTTTCTGCAGGTTGTGTTTGTTGAGGGCAGTGTACATTTTAGGCCATAAATAAAATTGTGTGACCCCAATTGGTATGAGGCCAATTGGAGGTGAAACTAGACCCAAAATAGCCCATTTTCCATGAAGAAACCATGCCCAAATTCTGTCCAAAACTTGACCTAAATACTGCCCAAATTCGGATTTCCCTGCAACCCAACCCAGAAAATGACCAAATGAACAGTACGTGTTCATTTGGTCATAACTCTCTCTATACTGGTCCAATTGACCTAAAATTTTAACCATGGAAAGTTTAGACATAGGGCTACATTTTTCATGAAGACCACTTAACCCAGTTTTGCCTTTAACAAATTCAAATTGTTAGCACAAGTTGGGTCACTGAAACTGCCAACCCAGAAAATGACCAAATGAACAGTACGTGTTCATTTGGTCATAACTCTCTCTATACTGGTCCAATTGACCTAAAATTTTAACCATGGAAATTTTAGACATAGGGCTACATTTTTCATGAAGACCACTTAACCCAGTTTTGCCTTTAACAAATTCAAATTGTTAGCACAAGTTGGGTCACTGAAACTGCCAACCCAGAAAATGACCAAATGAACAGTACTTGTTCATTTGATCATAACTCTCTCTATACTGGTCCAATTGACCTAAAATTTTAACCATGGAAAGTTTAGACATGGGGCTACATTTTCATGAAGACCATAACCCAGTTTTGCCTTTAACCAATTCAAATGGTTAGCACAAGTTGGGTCACTGAAACTGCCAACCCAGAAAATGTCCCAAAATACTATTCCTTTGGTATTTTGTCCATAACTTGAGTTCTATAACCCCAAACTCAGTGATTCAAAAACTGAAATTCAAGTTTAAACATAGAGGAGCAATTGTTATGAAGGAATTGTGACTAAATAGACATCCCAACCTAGTCAAATTCCTAGATAAAGATAACACATCAACATGAACCTAAAGAAAGGTTCATGGAAAAAAAAAATGCTATATAGGATAATTAAAATACTCATAAGGAAAATTTAATATTAAAAATGATATGAATATGTAAAATAGGACTAATGTCCTATTAATATGAAATTTATGGTACCAATGAACAGTACTAGATAATAGTAATAGTGAATAGTGCTAAATTAATTAAAAATATTTAATTGCCCATAGTATACCTAGACTTATTTATTTAGTTGGATAAATTGGTATACCAATTAGGGACTACTGTGATAGCGATCGCCTACCGAGAAAATCATGAACTGACAATATATGTCTGGTATGATTGTTCTGAACTATATGCCTACTTTATTTCGGCTTTACAAGCCCGACAATGTCTGTGCGACGGTGGCCTCGTGCACAGACGATATCTTGGATAGACATATGGTACATCGTTTGTCTAACGATACACCCGTACATCCAGGCTTTTATAATTTGTTATAGGTTTTCTTGGGTACCGATAAAAAAATAATAATAATAATTAAGACTTAAAATACAATAAGTAATCATAAAAGATCCTAATAATGTTAATTATTTCCAAAGAGCAATAAAAATGTAAAATACCGAAATTATGAGTTGCATATATTATTTCAAATTATTAAATTATTGTTATTATAAATTATGCACCACTAAAGCGTTATGCTTAGCGCGTTGATTTTCCATCACGTGATCTTTGGAGATCGACCGCGATGAGCCAGCATGAAGAAGATGAGTGCACAGAGCTTTGATCAGATCTGCCATTGTCCAGAGTCACCTCACCGGTCTGTTGTATTTTGGTAGGGCCCATGTATATACTAGTATTTTGGTTCATTATGTTTAGTCATGATGTATTTCATTTTGGACTTGTAATTAAACTTTGAGATTGAAATGAAAACTTGTAATTTATTATCTATGAATTTCTATATGAATGCAATAGATAATACTTCATTTTGAGATCTCATAAATAATTGTAAATGATATGATAAATGAGAATATGATATGGAAATGTGTAATATGAATATGGACATGTTATAAGGTGATTAGTGTAATCCACCAGATTCTAATAAAATAAGGGAGGCTCTGTCCGGGTCTCCACAGAAATAAGATATATAAAAAAAAAAAATTTCTAAAAATAGAAAACATGTTTTAAATGACATCAAAAGTTTACAATAGATATGATAAAACAAGATAGGGTGCTCACCGAATGTAGCACTTCTTGTTCGGCTATCTGATAGACGGGTAAGGGGCATCACAATTTCACATTTTTAATTTGTATTTTTATTTTATTACTATATATTTTATTCTTTTATTAATAATATTTTCTTTTATGTTGTATAATATTTATGAAACTTTTATTAAAATAATTATGAGATAAAAGTTTAGTCTATATTAAAAATAATAAAAATAAAATATAAAATAATTAACAATAAATTTAAAATATTATTTTATTTTTATATATTAAAATTTAAAAATTAAATATATAAATTAAAATTATTAATAGCAAATCACGAAAAATTCCCTAGTTAGCATACAAAATCAACCAACCCTCAACCTCATCTTAACCATAATTATTTAGTACATGCCTGGTATGTACATCAAATGTTCAATGAAGAATCTAAATCCATGGTTCTGGGTTTCTTAAGAGAAGAAATTAAACAGAGGAATGAGGAGAGAGCTTTGAAAACTTACCGGAGCCTGCGCGATATGGCTACATAAGCAGACCTTTTTAGAATTAGGGTTTATAAAGGAAGATGAAGTTGAGTGCACGGTGGTGACACAGTCTAATCCTGATGATGAGTTGGCAGAATATGATTGGTGAATACATACAAAATAGTTCTTGGTGGCTATGGCCTTAAACATGGATGGGTTTAATTGGATTTGGGTAAATCTACTTCCAATTGCATCATAGACTCTGGGCCTTGCCCATGGCCCCTCCAGTTGCATTAATAAGTTGCCTCTCTAATGGTTTTCTTGTTCAATTTAGTGAACCCTAGGTACTTTCTGTTCACAGTTAGCGAAAGATTTCCTTTTTGTTAATAAGTTGTTATGAATATTCGAGATCATCACGAGACAAACTCCAATATCAATTTCGTCTTCCTTCCTTTTAAATATAATTTCTGGCAAATTGAATTCCTCTACACATTCTAATTTTTCCTTTTAGGATTAGTCGTTAAAAATGGAGCTGGGATAGACTGCTGGCTTGGGAGTTGAAAAAAAAAAAATCAGCCAAGCTTGAGTTCGCTGGAGCTTGACAGTCCCACTCCAAGTTGAAGCTTATTCAAGTCCTCTGTTCATAACTCATGGGAGTTCTAAATTAAAATTTTTATGAGTAAACAATTATTAAATGATTTTATAAAAATCCGCGAAAGCAATAAACAGCTTATTCTGGCAATTGTTTTAGTTTTTCTTCAATTGCCGATGCTATTTCATCCATGACTAGAGTAACCACAACAATATGCATTATGACACTATGTGCCTGAAATGGATTTTTCGCTGATATGAGGGAAATCAACATCTCAAGGAAATAGGCCATTCCATTCGCTACGCTGTTAAAAATACATGTATATATAGTTGATTATTAACATTAGTGATTCTGCTAATACAAAAATCAGAGTAAGAGCTAAAAGCAATAACTAAGCCTTTAATAATTGAAGGCATGTAATTCACTTGGTAGATTCAGGTTCAAATTTTTACTCTTTTAATCTTTCTATTAAAAAAAAAAAAAACTAACCAATGAATTTTACATACCTTGCCATGGAATACAAAAGAAAGAACAAACTATCCCTGAGATTCAAATTCATCCTCTCACTTGCCACTCTTCTTTCATCTCTATGCAGTGCGAGCTTGTTTTGCGAGATAGCTTCTCACTATTGTTTCCTCTTTCTCTATATATACACTCTTGTGATATACCCTCGTTTCCTCTCTCTCTCTCTAACGTTGTTACATTGACAGTGACCCACCCTTGAACCATTGACTTCGAAAAATATATCTACTGTTGTTAATTGCAAACGGCTTTTTCTCATCCTTCTCCGTTATCTAACACTTATTCCATTTTCATTTAGATAAAATAATATACCTAGTGCAATTAGTTGCAAACGGCTTCTTCTTCCATCCTCCTCCATATCAGTTCCAAACGGCTTTTTCTCATCCTCCTCCGTTATCTAACACTTATTCCATTTCCATTGAGATTAAAAAAATATATCTAGTCATATTAGCTTTAGACGGCCTTTTTTTTTCCATCCTCCTCTGTTAACTTCCATTGGACGATTTTCTGATTTTTTTTTTTTATAAAAATTGAAATTGAGCAAGATATTCATAACAAGTAAATTGCGTAAAACCATCAGGATTTTTTTATTTCATTCAAAATTAACTTGATATTATAATAAATAATGATCAAATATCTGTTATTTTTATTAAAAATTAACTATTAACTTGATATTATAATAAATAATGATCAAATATCTGTTATTTTTATTAAAAAATAAACTAAATTGATATTAATATAATTTTTATGACTTTAAAAAGTGATCTCACTTTAAAATTAATTTTAATATTAACACCTTAATCTAACAATAAACACCCACTTGGAAATTAAATGTTCCGTTGTTATCATTTTTCTCAGTTCAAGTGTGATCTTTTATAATTTATATAAAATATATGTGAGTAAATTTACTAATGATTCATTTAATTTGATACTATTATATTTTAAAAGAAGATATCGATAGTGAATTCTAAAAATATCAATTTTAGTTTCATTTTGTGATTTCATTACAATGGATGTCAAAAGACTTTGATATACACAACTTGTATTAACATTTCAATATTGATAGATTTTAAAATATTTTTAACAGAGAATCTTAAATTTTTCAAATGGATCATGAGCTGTAGATAAGTTGACCTGTGTAATTATTTATCATATGATCAATGAAAGATCCCAGCCAAGAATGGAGAGTGATCACCGTAGAAGGAGGAGATCTCTTAGCCTTTGCTCAATGGGACTAGAGAGGTCGTCGTAGGAAACATGATCACCAACATCTTCTGGGATCTGTTTCAGATTTCACAATCCCAGAAGCTAACAAGGTAGGCTACAGATCCTCACTCCTACCCTTTAATTTGCTAAAAATTTTGAATCTTTACTTTGCCTGCAGTGTCCTGCTTTCTTTGAATTGTATTCCCAAGCATGTATATATCATATCTCTCTAGTTTTCCCTTCTCTCTTTTCTGTTGGATTTGGTTCAAATATATAAGTTGAACACACTATCAAGTTTGGTGTTTTTCCTAACGGCTTAATGTTCAATTTCACCCATGCATTTATTGAAATTGAACTTTTTATTTATTTTTTTGAAATCAAGAAATTCAGTTCTAAAATTTTAATTTTTAAATTAAATTAAAAAATTTAAATAAATTTAAATAATAAATTAAAAAGAATAAAATTAAAAATCCCATAAATAGCATTTCTTTTAGTATGAAATACCATGAATTTTGCATTTTTCAATTGAAAATGAGCTAATTTAATTAGATGCAAATTATTTTTTTTTTTAACCAGCTTTCTTTCTTTTTTATGGCTAATCTTTCTATTTCAAAATAGAATTATTTAATATCACAATGACAGCTGCTTTCACAATTTGGTTTATGAACGCAGTAGACTATAAAATTATATATTATTTGTATCAGTGTAATCAAAATCCAAATGACTCTGTCAATCCAACATTTATCAAAAAGCTTGCATAATAACTCTAGTACAACATGTTACAGATGTCCTTAAAAATAAATCATTTGTAAAAAATATATATATATAATTTTATTTTTATAAAATTATATTTAAATTTTATTTTTTTTAAAATAAAAATAATTAAATTTTTTTATTTCAAACATAAAATTGAAAAAAAAATAATTAAATTAAATTCTTAAAAATTTTACATTCTAAACAAAGGGATAAAGAATAATAAATATGATTTATAAAATTTAGAAAAATTGAAAATTGTAAAATTCAATAAAAATACCCTTAATTAGCACCAATCCTTGCCATACTTCCAGGGAAAGCTAGCTCCAGCGACCCTCAACAAAATCGTAAATGCAGTAATTCATTGAAAGAGCTAGAAATTTAATTAACAAGTCCATTAATGTTGATGCAACTCTGCTTCTAAACCGGAAACTTCATATAACATTCTCATTTTGCCAGTTGAAACCTGAAAAATATTATTTATATAATTAAGGAAATAGCATGCATGATTCTATATCAATGTTGTATTGAGTACTTAATCAAACCCACCCCTAATTAATATTGTATTAACAATGCACGTCTTAAAAAAAAGCAATTGTAGAGAAAATTATGTACCTTGGTAAAGAAGGAATTTCATAAACATCTTCTCCACCTCCTTGTTCATTAACTGAATTGGGTGTTAAATTATCGTCCCTGATCATAACCATAGTTGTATCAATAATATTAATAATTCATTTACAATATGTTTGGATAGAGTATAAAGAGGTTTTTAAAGTAAGGTAAAATTAAATAATGGACGGTAAGTATCAAAAATCTCTCAATCCAACAATTTGGTAGATTGAAAAAGTGAAAGTTTTGAAGATTTTAAAACTCCAAAACTGACTACTGAAACTTAACCATAACTTGAACCATAATGCAGCACAAACGAAACTATAAGTAAAAAGGGGCAACTGCATAATGAGAATAGAGTGGGGAGAGGATTGGGTACCTTAGTAAAGGAGAAGGTTCTGCACTTGCTATCCCCCCACCACCTTCCTCAATTGAATTATGTGTGGAATTTTTGTCCCTAATTAATGATAGACATTGATATGCATCAGTAACTAGGAAATCATTTTGTTATTCCCCATCAATTTTTTTTTTACTACCTTCTTTACTTACCCAGGCAATTCATTTGGTTTCTCGCTCCTGCGATATCTCATTACTACATCTTCAATTAGCTTCTTCAGAGCTGTAGCTAGCTCCTTCAAGTGTCGCAGTACTTCGCCTGGCAATTCACGAAACTTTGGGTTTGATTTCCATGCTATAAACACACATGCCGATAAGCTCACAAGTGTCCAACCAAATTTGGTCATAAGATTGTTCACAAGTAGTGTAATTGCAAGAATGCCCATAAGGAAAAGAGCCTTGTGAGCACTTTTTTGGTTATTTGAGGCACTAGATTCGAGGTTATCATATTCACTTGAAAATACAATGCCGGAGATGACTAGTAGAACAGCCACATACACCTGCATGTCCCAAGATAGGGGTTTCTGTGAGATGAGGAAGCCTAGCATCTGAAGAATGGAGAGTAGCTCACGAACCCTATTATTAAAAACATCGAAGGAATGTAAGGTGAAGTTATCACTCTAGGTTACGTGCACATCAGGTGGGGAAGATCGATGGTGTTCTTCCAAATAAAATGGAAAGAAAAATGCTAGCTTATATTGATTAATTAAGCCCAACTATCGAACGGAAAACGCGGATAACAAAGATGACGCAAACTTCTCTGTTCTTGCATATTTAAACAACCGATTGCCGCCTGAAAATAACCAACTAAAACACAAAATGAAGAAAAAAGAGAAAGAAATTTACATACATTTTGGCTTGCGAAGGAGATGCTGAAACTGAGCTGTGTGGTTGTGAAGTCTGCGATAGATGGATGTACTACTGATCTACAAAGAGATGATTTGCATAACAAAATTACAGCTTAGATTAATTAAAATTAAGAAATGTAACGCAAATGTAAAACATGTGATCAAAAGATAGGAAAAGGGCAGAACCAGAATTACCTGGAACACAATAGCAGAGACTGAGATTACAGCAAAGAGAGATATACGGTGACGGCACAATGCAACAGAGAATAGGTCTAATCCAGATATGGTGATACTTCACTCTCATATGCTTATGCTCTAGAGTACAAGAATTTTTTATGCATGAGTATGATTATTGTACAGCTATCATTAAATTAGGAGATGCTTATTTTGTTGATGTGGTCAATCGAAGTCACTTGATGTCTTTATCATTTTGTGCTTATGGGACCATTTTCACGTTCCTTAACTATCAAAAAAACTCATACCTTTTGAAACCGCGTAGCAATATAGCTATTTGGCAGTCATCTAGGCGCCTGTCGCTTTATACGAAACTACACATTTAGCTGTAAAAATTTGTTTAACCATCTAGTGTGAACGTAATAGTCTGGTAGTTTCTTGCACGTTAGAAGGCAGGCTAATTGCCTTGCTCGCTCTCTTGCTTCAGAGGCTTTTGTCTCTAATGATTCTTTTGTAGTGCAGATAGATGATTTACCTCTTCTGCTTCTGCAGATGCTTATTGTGTCCATATTTCTTCTTAAGCAATATAATTTCTTTTTCTTTTTCATTTTCCCCTAAGTCCACTTGTGAAGCTGCGTAGGATCTCTTGCATGTCAGACTTTTCTCTGAAATCTCAAAAATACTCATACCATCCTTTCAAACTGAATGCCTCTTCACTCCAAAACTGCTTTGTAATATCTAAGAAACGTTGGATCTGGTGGAAAGAACACCTGCAAATAAAAATGAGAATGAGCTGGACTACGCAAGGATTTAATAAACACATCAGCTAGTTGATCAGAGTAAAGAACATCGGCTAGTTTATCAATTTAAGAATATATTAAAAATGAAAAATTGGCGTCATTGTTGGGATAAGTGCTTGTCATGAGCTGTTGCTAATCGACCTGTGTAATAATTTACCATGAATATTACAAAGGATTGTGTTTTCAAATTTTGTCTCCTTCAAACGGTGAGCTTATTCCTTTCGGATTTTTCTTTCTGTCTTAAAAAAAAAAATTATTATTATTATTATTATTATAAAGATATAATATTTTCGTGACTATTTCTAATTTTTTATTCACTTTCCCCGTCCACGGGCCCACGCATTATACACGCGTTGTTATATGCCGACCCCACCACTTTTTGCTTCCCAAATTCCAACCGGTGAACGCCACGTGATGTAAATTTGTCGTACATTTATTCATTATTGTTTTATTTAAGGAAAGAGACAGACGTCTAGCTAAGTGCCACATGGCGATACTGCCTACGTGGCTTCCAACGGTCTGTGTCATTAATGTGGGCTCTATTGCCGGTTAAGCCGAAATAAATTTTTTAAATATTAATACCAAGTTTTTTATTTTCAAAAATAAATTAAAATATCTCCAAATTTTAATTTTAACATATATTTTTATTATTTTTATATTTTTCTTAATTTTTATCATCAATAATAAACACTTTCATACCTAATTTTTTATTATGAATATTTTCAATTTTATTATTATTAATATTTTTATCTCTCATTTAATTATTTTTTAATTTCTTAATTAATGACTAAATTAAAAAAGATGAACAAAATAATAAAATGGTTAATAGATTTATTTTAAAATATAAAAAATAAATTATTAATTTTAATATAATCAAAAAATAAAATAACAATTTACTCTTTTTATTCATTTTTAATTTTTTTTAAATTATCTTCTAATTTTTCAAAATTACTATCATAATAGCATATGTTAAAATATATTAAATATATTAAAAATAAAAATTGGTGCTCATTGTTGGGACAAGCAGATGAAACAGGGACAGCAAACAAATGGAGAGTGGAGAGTGATCCCAGCCAAGAAATGGGAGAGTGATCCACCGTAGAAGGAGGAGATCTCTTAGCCTTTGACCAACGAGACTGGGAGGTCGTCGTAGAAAAAACATGACGACCAACATCTTCTGAATCTGGGCTTCCACTTGGATTTCTTAATACGTTAGAAAATCCACCCAGGACAGATCTGCCATAAGCTCAGGAGCAAAACAAGGTAGGCTATAGTTCCTCACTCTTTCCTTCAAATTGCTAAAAATTTTGAAACTTTCTTTGCCTTCCGCAGGGTTCTTCTCTGCTTTCTTTCTTTTGTATTGCCAGGATTTACATGTGTAATTTTCTCTTTCTGTTGGATTTGGTGCAAATATATAAGTTGAACAAACTGCCAAGTTTGGTATTTCCTTCCTTGAGCGTGAATTACAAGCATGAATTTTGCACATATTTTCTATTAATTAAAAACGGGTTTCAACGATGTAAATGTCACTTTAAAACTAGGAAATTTTGCTGAAGTTTTTTCATCGTGTTGAGCTTTAGAAGAAGTGTGCAAAACAAAGCAGCCTCATAGTATGGCAAGTTTTGCTTTTAAGGCATGTAGGGATGAAGTTGCAATTATGGTTGATGTTTCTCCACCTATTCGGCAGGTGGTAGAAGCAGACTTGTCCCCAGTTTTGAGTTTCAATGAAAGCATTTGGCTTAATTAGCATTAACATGCAGAACATTGAAGATAACAAATTTCAGTAGCAACATCCTGTATCAAGTCCATTAATGTTTATGCAGCATTGCTCGAAAAACTGTAAATTTCTATATAAGCATTCTCATTTGTCAATTTGGCCTTAGGTATCAAACACTTAAACCATTATAATTTGGCTTCCTTTGCTTTATATTCTCTTGTTTTTTCTTGTTTGTTCAATATGGACACTGACAGAATATGTGTAGTTCACAAGAATAAACTACAGGCAATTGATCATTTGCGGCTCGCTTCTGCAGCATGTCACAACTGTAGCTAGCCTCCTCAATCTGTGTGTATTGCATTCTGTTAGTTTTTCCAGTGTTGCAATGCATCACGTAGAAATTCACAAAACTCTTGGTGATTTGGTTACCATTGAATACACATGCTAATAAAGTCAAGTAAGCATCCAACCAAATATGGGTACAAGATCAAACACAGTACAATTGCAAGAAAGCTCATCAGGAAAAGAGTCT